>NC_080543.1:119074032-119154032 GCF_028640845.1 Ahaetulla prasina | reverse complement strand
TAAATTAGTGGGGAAGAAAAATGAAGCTCCATTCTCTTATGAGAATTATTGTGCAAGGAAAATAATTTGCTTAGGTATTGAGAGTGAAACCAATGACAAATTAATAAGCATTCCTTTTCTCTCTCTGCTAACTCAGCAATCTGATAAACCTATAATTAGAATCCCAAACTCTCTTGAATCTCAGGAAATTATGAAGACTTATTGCAATCTGTTTTCCTTCAGTACAGTTTGCTTGCTAAAATAAAATAAAAGCTTTAAGCTGCATGAAGAGAGGAATCTATCTAATCAAGACCACGTGAAGTGTTAACATCACTTTATAATGCCTTGGTAAGACCACACTTGGAATATTGCATCCAGTTTTGGTCACCACAATATAAAAAAGATGTTGAGACTCTAGAAAGAGTGCAAAGCAGAGCAAAGATGATTAGGGGACTGGAGGTTAAAACCTATGAAGAAACTTTTCAGGAATTGGGTATGTATGGTTTTATTATTATTTTATTATTATTTATTAGATTTCTATACCACCCTTCTCCCGAAGGATTCAGGCGGTGTACAGCCAAAATAAAAACAAATATACAATATACAATTAAAACAAGAATTAAAAAACTTATTACACAATTGGCCTAAGACTTTAAAACATTTAAAATTCTAAAAACCCGTTAAAATTCGTAATATAAAGTTAAAAACCAACAAAATTTAAGCCAGCCCCGCGCGAATAAATAAATGTGTTTTCAATTTGCGGAGGAAGGTCCAAAGGTCAGGTATTTGGTGTAAACCAGGGGGAAGTTCGTTCCAGAGGGTAGGAGCCCCCACAGAGAAGGATCTTCCCCTGAGGGCCGCCAGCCGACATTGTTTGGCAGACGGCACCCTGAGAAGTCCCTCTCTGTGTGAGCGTACGGGTTGGTGGGAGGCATGAGGTAACAGTAGGCGGTCCCGTAAGTACCCAGGCCCTAAGCCATGGAGCGCTTTAAAGGTAGTAACCAGAAACTTGAAGTGCACCCGAAAGACCACAGGTAGCCAGTGCAGTCTGTGCAGGAGTGGTGTTACATGGGAGCTACATGGAGCTCCCTCTATCACCCACACAGCTGCATTCTGGACTAACTGAAGCCTCCGGGTGCACCTCAAGGGGAGCCCCATGTAGAGAGCATTACAATAATCCAAGCGAGAGGTAACAAGAGCATGAGTGACTGTGCACAAGGCATCCCGATCAAAGAAGGGGCGGAACTGGCGAACCAGGTGAACCTGGTGAACCCTTTCCTTTGGGGCCAATAATGGTTTAATGAAAAGAAGGACTAAGGGTGACATGACAGCAGTGTTCTAATATTTAAGAGGCAAAGAAGAGGCAGTCAACCCATCCTCCAAAGCACCTGAAGGCAGGACAAGAAGCAATGGATGAAAACCAACCAAGGAGAGAAGCAACCTAGAACTAAAAAGAAACTTCCTGACAATTTGAACAATTAATCAGTGGAATGATTAGAAATTGAGGGTGCTCCAACACTGGAAGTTTTTAAAGAAGAGATTGAAGAGCCATTTATCTGAAATAGTATAGGGCAGCGATGGCTAACCTTTCTGCTGTCACGTGCCAAAAGTGGGGGGAGAACAAGGGGATGTCTCGCGCATGTGCGCCTCGCGCCCCTGCATGCACACACAAACACCCCCTGCACTCCCCCCACTTTTGGCACGGGATGGCATGGTGGGCCAGGTAGGCCCATTTTTCACCCTCCCCAGGCTCCAGAGGCTTTCTAGGAGCCTGGGGAGGGCGAAAACGGCCTTCCTCACCCTCCAGAGGCCCCCTGGAGGCCAGAAATGACCCATTTCCCAATTTCCGGTGGGCCCGGAAGGCCCAAAAATCAACTGGCTGGTGCATGCATGCGCTCTGTAGCTGAGCTAGGGCAATGCTTGCGTGCCCACAGATATGGCTCTGCATGCCCGCGGTGGCACGCATGCCATAGGTTCACCATCATGGGTGTAGGGTTTTCTGCCTGAGCAGGAGGTTGGATTAGAACAGTGGTAGTCAACCTGGTCCCTACCACCCACTAGTGGGCATTCCAGCTTTCATGGTGAGCGGTAGGGATTTTGTCCGATACTGAAGCACTTTCCTTTTTTTTAATTTAATTGACTTTTTAAAAAATTTCATAGCATTATTTAAAAACATTTTAAATAAGTTTTCATAAAATTCCCGGTGACAATTTAAATTTCTGAAAACATACTATTTGTATCGCCTGCGCTTAAGTTTAGTTCACGTTACGTAAGTGAAACTAAATGGCGCTCTAGTGCGACCGCAAACAAAAGAGCCTCGTCCCAGAATAGCTTGTGCATCTCCCCCAACCACCACCCAGCTGTAACAGGCAAGCAGAGCTGGTAGCCGCCACCCCCCCCAACCCAATCCACGATGTGCAAGAGGAATGCACAGACGACGATACATGGCACATTATTGTGGAATCGGTGGGCGATTAGAAAATTTTACTACTAACAGAGATACAAAAGTGGGCGGTAGGTATAAAAAGGTTGACTACCCCTGGATTAGAAGATCCAAGGATCCAAGGAATCATCTAACTCCGCTACTCTAATATTCAATTAATTTTTAATTAAAACAGTAGGTAAACCTGGTAATGTTTCTGAAAAGTAGTGGAACATACTAAGAGAAGAGAGCAGTGGTCCGCAAAACACATCAGATTATAAAATAAATAAAATGAATAATGGAACAAATATATTTTAAAAATCTGTATATTTTTTTTCAGAAGAAATGATAAGAGTCAACAAATAAAGAGATTTTTTCTAGTACAGTATAATGCTATGGGATAAAATAAAAGAGATTTTTTTTAAACAGTTTCTCTCTGTAAACAAGAAATGTAAACTGAAATGAAGAGTGGATAAACTGTTCCGGTGTGAGAGCAATCACAAATCCCCTCCATTCACACACTTCTCCTTTGAAGATTTATTTATCTTTTTAAATTTGTATAATGCCTGATTTCTGGATCTCAGAAAAACATCCACTTCTGCTTCATTGACTATGCTAAAGCCTTTGATTGTGTGTATCATAACAAATTGTGGCAAGTTCTTAAAAAGATGGGAATACCAGGCCATCTTATTTGTCTCTTGAGAAACCTGTATGCGGGTCAAGAAGCAACAGTGAGAACTGGACACGGAGCCACTGATTGGTTTAAAATTGGGAAAGGAGTCCTGCAAGGCTGTATACTGTCACCCTGCCGATTTCACTTATATGCAGAGCACATCATGAGAAAGGTGAGGCTAGATGAATCAAAAGTTGGAATTAAGATTGCTGGGAGAAATATCAACAACCTCAGATACGCAGATGATACCACTCTAATGGCAGAAAGTGAAGAGGAACTAAAGAGCCTCTTGATGCGGGTGAAGAAGGAGAATGCAAAAGTTGGCTTGAAACTCAACATTAAGAAAACTAAGATCATGGCATCTGGCCCTCTCAATTCCTGGCAAATAGATGGGGAAGAAATGGCGATAATAACAGATTCTATTTTCCTGGGCTCCAAGATCACCGCAGATGGGGACTGCAGCCAAGAAATTAAAAGACACTTGCTCCTCGGGAGGAAAGCTATGACAAATCTAGACAGCATACTAAAAAGCAGAGACATCACCCTGCCAACAAAAGTGCATATAGTCAAGGCTATGGTTTTCCCAGTTGCAAAGTATGGCTGTGAAAATTGGACCATAAGAAAGGCTGAGTGCCGAAAAATTGAGGCCTTTGAAGTATGGTGCTGGAGAAGACTCCTGCGAGTCCCTTGGACTGCAAGGTGATCAAACTGGTCAGTCCTAGAGGAGAGCAACCCTGACTGCTCTTTAGAAGGCTAGATCCTGAAGATGAAACTCAAATACTTTGGCCACCTAATGAGAAGGAAGGACTCACTGGAGAAGACCCTAATGCTGGGAAAGATTGAGGGCAAAAGAAGAATGGAACAACAGAGAATGAGGTGGCTGGATGGAGTCACTGAAGCAGTAGGCATGAGCTTAAATGGACTCCAGAGAATTTTAGAGGATAGGAAGGCCTAGAGGAACGTTGTCCATGGGGTTGCGATGGGTCAGACATGACTTCACAACTAACAATAACAAAATGCCTGATTTTCAAGAAACTGGGGAAACTCACAGCTAAAACTATTTCTTGAAAAATATTATATATGTATAAAAAAATAAGGAATAAAAGTTAGCAAAGAAGACAAGAACCAGACAGGAATACAAACAAAGATACAAACCATCACAAATTTACATTGTGGTATTTAAAGACATGGATAGTTGATCATGGATACATAAGGTTGATGTTTGTCTGAGGATTAATTTTTGATAAAGGAGTATTTATACTATTGATTGTATCTATAGCATCTACATCTAGATCATCTGTCCATCCACTGGGTTTTTTTCAAAGCAGGTTTGAATTTTTAAAATTTATTTTTATTTTTATTTTTTAAAAATATTGGCTTGACACAGTGTGCTAAATGACCTTTAAATTCTATTGTTTTCCATCAGCCTTAGGGCAAATATTTTTTTGTGGATTTGTAACAAACTGCTTTTAAATCTGTTTTATATTCAGCAGGTTTGCTTAAAATTAAGAGCCTAAATTTAGGCATATCTACATAATTCAATGCGGCTTTTTTCCAGATCACTGAACATAGGGTTGGTATCTTAATTCATTTCGCTGGAAATATGTCTCATTAAAACAAAATCAAATTTATTTCTGAGATGACTCTTATAAATTGATGTTGTGCTGTTGGGAAAGTTAGTTCAATAAGATAGTACAGTTGGTTCAAAAGTTGATGTAATCAATCATTGCACAGGAAAATCTGCAATTGTTTGAATGGGAAATTTGGAAAGACAAATAAATAAATAACTTTTTAAAAAAAAGAGAATTCTGAAATGATTAAAATCATTTAATCATTTAAGAAAAGAAGGACTAGGGGAGACATGATAGCAGAGTTCCAATATCTCAGGGGCTGCCACAAAGAAGAGGGAGTCAAACTATTCTCCAAAGCACCTGAGGGTAGAATAAGAAGCAATGGGTGGAAACTAAGCAAGGAGAGAAGGAGAGAAGCAACTTAGAAACTAAGAAGAAATTTCCTGACAGTCAGAACAATTATTCAGTGGAACAACTTGCCTGCAGAAGTTGTAAATGCTCCAACACTGGAAATTTTTAAGAACATGTTGGATAACCATTTGTCTGAAATGGTGTAAGGTTTCCTGCCTGGGCAGGGGGTTGGACTAGAAGACCTCCAAGGTCACCTTCCAACTCTGCTGCTGTCGTTGTTGTTGTTGTTGTTAAAATATTAGAATCCAGGTACTGAAATACTATTTAAGGCAAATGTTATCAGTTCATCAAATCTTATTTAGCAGAACAGGCCCTAAAAATATTCAATGTATTACAAGTATCAGATCTGTCCATACAAATCATTGTAAATGCTGTGATTACATAAAGACTGTTATAATAATCAGAAAATACACTAACAGCTTAAAAAGATAAAGGTAAAGGTTCCCCTCGCACATACGTGCTAGTCGTTGCTGACTCTAGGGGGCGGTGCTCATCTCTGTTTCAAAGCCGAAGAGCCAGCGCTGTCCGAAGATGTCTCCGTGGTCATATGGCCGGCATGACTCAACGCCAAAGGCGCACGGAACACTGTTATCTTCCCACCAAGGTGGTCCCTATTTTTTCTACTTGCATTTTTACATGCTCTCAAAACTGCTAGGTTGGCAGAAGCTGGGACAAGTAACGGGAGCTCATCCCGTTACACAGCAGCACTAGGGATTCAAACCGCTGAGCTGCCGACCTTTCGATTGACAAGCTCAATGTCCTAGCCCCTGAGCCACCGCGTCCCTACACTAACAGCTTACTCTCTCACAAATATTAATGCTTGTTTAAAATTGTTTGGGATTTTGCATCTGAACAAAACAAATGGAATGGAGTAAAGGACATTTTAACATTATGAACAATTCAGCACTAGAAACAATAGCCAATATAGAGAATGGATTACTGCTAGTATACGGCGTTCAAGTAAATTCTGGATAGGCATCTGTTTTTAGAACAGGGGTCTCCAACCTTGGTAACTTTAAGCCTGGCGGACTTCAACTCTAAGAATGCCCCAGCCAGCAAAGTTAGCTGGGGAATTCTGGGAGTTGAAGTCCGCCAGGCTTAAAGTTACCAAGGTTGGAGACCCCTGGTTTAGAAGGCTTACTAAGATTAAATTTAGCGTAGTAATGTAAATATTTTAGCCATTTCAGGAAGCAAAAAAAGAAAAAGAAAAAGGAAGGGAGGTACAATGGTGTTATTAATCTTTGAGTGGAAGATAAGTCAATGTAGCAAACGTTACCAGCCTCTCAAATCTCAGAGTCGTATGATGTAATATTTAGAAGGTGAAAATGAAAACAAAAATAAGGGTTTTTTTGTTCAAATAACGTGGAAGAGCTTTGCCTTCCTTGTTTGAAACAACTGTGTCTGCCGGTCCTTGCTTTATAGAGGTCTGAACTCAATGCAATGGTTGCCACAGAAACCAGCAACCCTCACATATCACTGTCTGACCTCTACTTCTTTAAAGGCAGTTATGCAAAATGTATGCCAATACAATTTTCTGTTGTGTGGGTAACACTAAAGCAATGAAATCAGCAGTGAGAAATTGAGAGCATGAAAGTACCATCACATTGTCTGACTTACAGAAGATGATTTCTGGAGTGGGAATATAAATGTCACACTAACTGACCAACTTACAAAGATGGTTACACCCGCCATAGTTTTCCATCGGTGAAAAGGGGAAAAAGCTATTGCATATTCTGGTGATGGTGAATGTAGAGAAAACATCCATACAAAATAAAGATGTGCCAGGTTATTATTATTATTTTTTTAGAAACTGACTAGCCTAATCTTGGTCACTCAGCAGTGACAGATGGCTAAATAACAAGGACTCCAAAATGAGTAGGAAAAGAAATTATAACTCCTGAAACATCTGGGCTTTCTTAAAGAAGATTGTTTTAGTCTTTGAAAAGTGTAATTTTGGAACAACTTTGGAATATATATTACAGGTTATTTTTCATTTGAATTTTATTGCATTCAGACACTATTTTGAGCCAGGATTCAGATGCTAATTCTGAAGAAAGTATGTTAAGAACTTCCAAGTTACTTTCTCCCTCTAGCTAGGACAAATATTAAGGCTGGATTAACCCTTAACCACAGATGTAGTATTTCAGCTACACTATTACAGACATGAGGTCATAATGACCTCATTAGCAAAAAGTCATTCATTGTTTTCATGGTTGGATTTAAAAATTGGTTTTATAGAGCAGTAAACCAAAAAATGTATTGATCTCTATCAAATCCACATCACACAGGTCACTTTTTGTTTCTCCATTCTTGAACTTCAATCTTTCTTCTCTAATTTTTACATTGGTCTACTGAATTAATGCGTTAATAATTTCTTTAGAAAATAATTTCCAAATCTCTAGGGGTGTAGGTCAATTTCGGAGATTTCTAGCTGCTGGCTGTAGTCCAGGTAATTGCACAACAATATTGTGACTAGCGGTTCTGGATCTATTGCTTCCAAAGGTTCAGAAGACAGTTTGAATTTGTTCTTGCCATATAAATGATTGTATGATGTAAATTGTACCTGGTCATCAATTTCATTGGAAACTTCATCATTGCTGATGTCAGAATCAGCAGCGATAGTGGTTTCCTCATCGTCCATTACAAAAATTTAGTCACAATCCGATTCTACTTCACTCAGATCACTCTTTGCTTCTCCATACCATTTTAGAGCAGTTTCTTTGAAGATTGGATCACCAAATCACACTCTTTTTGGCGGAAAACATGGCCCTAACATTATTAAAAAAAATACATTAACAAAGGTCTGCAGTCAAAATGATCGAAACTCAAATTAAAATGTCATTATAGAAAACATTAAATAATGTTTAATGATGCTGCATACACTCTTATTGATGGGAAAACAAAAGCTATTCACAACCAGAATGGTCCATTTCTAAAAATAGGGATGTAACGAACATTTTGGAAAACTGTTGTGGTCACTATGACTGCAGGTCTGTGGTTATGGGTTAAAATTCCAGCTGAATCAGTGGAATATCACCTCAGAGATACCAGGTATCATCCGGGGCTGATCCAACACAGGCATCCACCAGAACAACTGGATCAGTCAGATGATGGCTTGTGGCTCCAAAAAATAAAGTGAAAAGAAGAGCAGAAACGTTCAGTGAGGCTCCTTGCCAAGCAAGAGAATATATCTCTTGATTAAAGATAACTTTAATTAATATTAATTAATAATTAATTAATATTTAATTATTATTAAAGATAATAATACAAGAGCAAACAATAGATTCAAACTTAATGTCAACCGCTTCAAACTTGATTGCAGAAAATATGACTTCTGTAACAGAGTCGTTAACGCTTGGAACTCATTACTAGACTCTATAGTCTCTACTCAAAATCCCAAAATCTTCAACCAAAAACTGTTGAAGTTTTTGACCTCACCCCATTCCTAAGAGGACAATAAGGGGCGTGCATAAGAGCACAAATGTGCCTACCATTCTTGTCCTATTGTTCCCTTTCGTTATAACAAATTAACATGGTTGTTGCATACTTTTGCTTATATATATATTTTTCTTTTATATTGTGTTGTTTTTCTTATGTTGATGTTTGTGTATACTGTTGTGACAAAATGAAATAAATAAAAAAACCAAAATCTGGTTATATACTGCTCTAAGAGGCAGCTCTGACCCATTACTCTTTTGAAAATGAAGGGTCATCATTTCTGTGAACTTTGCTGAAATCTGATTTGGCTTTCTGAATTTTGGACTGGATTTTGATTAGTCGTCTTCGTGTTCCTGTTGAAAGCAAAATCACCCCAACAACAAAGGCTTTCTTTTCCAAAGATTCTGTTCCGTTCTGATTTATATTATTTTCCTTGTCTGCCATTGTCTATTTAAAGGTAAACGTAAAGGTTCCCCTCGCACATACATGCTAGTCGTTCCCGACTCTAGGGGGAGGTGCTCATCTCCGTTTCAAAGCCGAAGAGCCAGTGCTGTCCGAAGACGTCTCCGTGGTCATGTGGCCAGCATGACTCAATGCCAAAGGCCACAGAATACTGTTACCTTCCCACCAAAGATGGTCCCTATTTTCTACTTGCATATTTTACATGCTTTCGAACTTCTAGGTTGGCAGAAGCTGGGACAAGTAACGGGAGCTTACCCCGTTATTTATTTTCGCATTTTCGCATTTTTATACCGCCCTATCTCACTAGGGACTCAGGGTGGTTTACAGCCAGATAAAACATACATATAAATACAGAATAAAACCACAGTTAAAAAACTTATTAAATAAGGGCGAATATTTAAAATAGAAATACAAATAATAAAACCCCATTAAAAACCAAATTCAAAATTTAAAAAATTCTAGTCCAGTCCTGCGCAAATAAATAGATGTGTCTTAAGCTCGCGGCGGAAGGTTCGAAGGTCAGGAAGTTGGCGAAGTCCTGGGGTTATGTGGCACTAGGGATTTGAACCGCTGAACTGCCGACCTTTCGATCAACAAGCTCAGTATCTTACCCGCTAAGCCACCACGTCCCTTATTGTCTATTTAGCCTTGTGTAAATTGCGGTTTTCCCCTAGCAGCTGAAGTGCATGAGTTTAAAACCTGAAAATAGGACAAGTATTGTTGCTTTGACGGTAGACATTTTGCACTTAGTAAGTGCCATAGAGCTATAGCCCATAAAGTCAGGTACGGGATCAAGACCAGAAACAAATACTTTATTTTATTTATATTTATTTAAAACTATATACTCTCAAAACATGAACTTATAAGTTTTCTTTATGACAATTGAAGAAAACAAATTTAGTGGATTGTGAAGACATCTGGTTTTCAGAGTCATATGTGGCTTGGCCATTTAGCCTGATAATTATGCCAACTTACTTGGGTCTAGTTGTATCTGAGATATGTTTAATGTTGATGAGGCTCACATTGAAGAAACCAGGAGGCAGAGCAGGCTTGCCTTTAAATTAAGGCTGAGTAGGCACTGGTTTAGGGCACCAAAGCTTAGGGGCTACCATTACTTCCAATCCATTCTAAAATGATAAATCTTCATATAATTATTTTATTTATTTGTCACAACAGTATATATAAGCATAAGCATGAAAATAACTACATAATATATAAGCATATATATGAGCATTAGTATGTGATAACTATATTAATTGGACATAATGAAAGGAAACAGTAGGACAGGAACGGAAGGTACATATATATAGTTCACATATAGCTAGAAGGTGGCCTTTTAAATGTAGCCTACTGTATATGTGGCACCATAAACTGGCATTCTGAAACATGAGGGACAAATTCTGTATATAATTTGTAAAATTTCTGGAACTGATACTGAGTCACCGTGAAACTGCAAAATGTAGGTTTTGAGCAATTGATTAGTCTATAAATGTCAATTCATAATGCAATTCAAAAATCTGAAATGCTTTCTAAAACAATAATTTTATCTAGGTCATCCTTCTCATCCTAGTCCAACATTTCTAATTCAAGATTCCACAAAAATCAGAAGATGATTGAATGACAATATGGAACAGGGAGGAAGACAACAGGATACTTGAAATTAATATCAGTGAAGATGTTATTTGTCTCTATCTATCTATCTATCTATCTATCTATCTATCTATCTATCTATCTATCTATCTATCCATCCATCCATCCATCCATCCATCCACCCACCCAGTGGTGGGTTTCATATTATGGTACTACCGGTTCATCCTGGGCGCACACGCTCGTTTCTTGCACGCACACACCTGGTTCGTACACGTGCCTGCCTTCCACACATGCACCTGCCTTCCATATACACGCTTTGCTTGCACATGCCTTCTGTGCATGTGCCCAGCCTCAAAAAGGGGCCTAAATAGGATGTCATAGAGCCAGGGAGGGTGGGTGGGCTCACCTGGAATTTCCACTACCGGTTCGGGCGAATATCACCTCTGATATCCATCTATCTATCTATCTATCTATCTATCTATCTATCTATCTATCTATCTATCTATCTATCCAGTGCTGGGATTCAAGTAATTTAACAACCGGTTCTCTGCCCTAATGTTTTCTTCCAACAACCAGTTTGCCAAACTGCTCACAAAGTTAACAACCGGTTCTCCCAAAGTGGTGCGAACTGGCTGAATCCCATCACTCTATCATCTATCTATCTATCATCTATCTATCTATCTATCTATCTATCTATCTATCTATCTATCTATCTATCTATCTATCATCCATCCATTTATCTATCTTTGGACATTTAGGAAGAAAACCCTTTCCAATAAGAAGTAAAGGTAGAAACTTGAGACATATGAAGATTAAAAGGAATTTTTGGGCATATGTAGCCACTTTTCCACCATGGTACTGGAGCTTATAACACTTTTGAAAAGCTGCTTTTCAAAATCCAAAACTCCACATGCAGAGAAGATATAAAGGCACACTCTGCACAAATTTCCTTGATTTAAAGGCTAAATAAATAAATAAATAAATCCATAGAAACTATTCCAGATTTCACTCATTCTTTTTGTAAATGAGAATGCACAAATAGTACTTTTGTACTAGATAGCAGCATCATTTAATATCATTCTGCATTACAAGTCCATTATGCTAATCTTTAAGTAACTGAGCAGAATAAATTGGCACTTAATTGACTTTAGACTATGTTGCAGATACTCACCAAGGCTTATTCTTTTTCATTAAACTGTCTAAAATTATTTTTGCTGGGTTTTGTTTTGCATACTCTTGCATATACTAAAACGAGTGCCCTGAGAAAGATTGATGTACTCGATAAACTTTCATATTAGAATATGTTCATTTCAGTTTATATTTCCTATTTACAAAGAGAAACAGTGGAAAAAATGTCTTCTCAGGCCCCCCCCCCCCACACCCGCTCCATAAAATTGTAGTGGTAAAAACCTCTTCAGTTGGTTAAACCAATATGTACTCTCTATTCAAGAATCCACAGTCTGTAAACTAGAAAATCAAGCATATCTTAGCTATCATGCATGGCATTCAACTAGCTTCTCAGTTTATTCATACATTGTGATCCCAGATAGGTGGTACATTTGATTAAGATGCTATTCTTTATTCAGCTCAGTGAATAGCAAGATGTCCAGTTTGAAGCTAGCACAATAAGTTTATTTTCAAAGAACACAATGTCTAACCTAATGCATTGTTCCCAAAATATGACAGATTAATCATTACAACAACATTCCTCCTTAAAAACAACGAGAAACCAACATGCAAATATCATGACAATAAAAATACAAGAATTCAAACGAATTAATTTTGCTGAGCTAGTTAAGGTGCTGAATTTGAACAGTGAGACCATAATTCTATACTTCCCTAGGCACGGAAGCCAGCTGTGCCATTCTGGGCCAGTTACTCTTTCTCAGCCCTGGGAAGAACCACTTCTGGAAAAGGTAATGCTGAGAACTGTAGTGACTTCCCCATGTAGTTAAATCAAGTCTGACTCAAAGGCAAAACACAAACAGCAAAAGGAATTCTGCCTGCCAGTTATTCAAAATGGACATTGGCACATAGAACAAAAGAAACTCCTAGACCCATGGTGGCAAACCAATGGCACACATGGTGGCATGCGGAGCCATCTTTCTTGGCACTCGAGCTGTTGTCCAACTCATCTGCAGCTGCATATGTGTGTGTGTCCCAGCTGGTGTTCGGGCCTCCGGTGAGCATACACGCAATTCTGGAGACCCAGATGGTCTTTGGAGCTCTCCTGTGTAGGCGTGAGCATTTGCGCATGTGCATGTGAGTGTCTGCATGCATCGTACGCATGCACAGATAGTGCAATTGTACGCACAGCGCATGGGAGGAGCCACACAAAAGCTGTACACATGTGCAGATGGTGCGGTTGCATGCGCAGTGCCCCAGAGAGGAGCTGCCAATGATCAGCATGTAATAAAACTTGATACATGTTACAGGTTTGTGTCGAGAGGTATCAGCCATAAATGTAATTAGAGGTATCGATTAGTCAGCTAAACAGTAACTAAATTTGGCTTTTCTTAAAATATTAGAGTCATCATAAAAGTTATAAATAGAATCAATTGGAATAACCAGGGAATTAGTTTAAATATGGAGTTTATCAACTCTAAAATAGAGTTGCATAAAATAGTATAGTAGCATAAAACAGGCAATACAATAAAATGCGATTTATGGTTTTAATAGCCCTTTCACTGCATGGGAAAAATCTTAATCCAAATGGGAAGCCCTTACATCTTCCTTTCAAGAGTGCTGTAGGAAGAAGGCTAATTAATGCCTCCTGTATTCTGAGATTATAATTGGATTTAAGTATGTCCAGGTCTAAGGAGGTTAAAGTAACTACAAGAATATATTCTTGGGAACATATGGCAGGTTTAGTTGAATATCAATATCCTTAATCTGTTGCCTCAAAGCTACTATTGCATATTTATACCCAAGCATTCAGAATTGAGTTAACGAGCATCCATGAGACTCCAGTCAAATGTACGGGGTGAAATAGTCTGCTATTCAGAGAGGGAATATTTTAGTTTATATTAGTGGAGACTAATGCTAACAATTTAAAACAAGCTTTGTACATTACTCAAGGCATAGCACAATTCATTAAGAACAGATATTACATGGTTTTATTTAACCAACTAACTTGATAATTGTATTTTGCACCAGCTGCACTTGCTAAAATGACTTTAAGGATATCTCTAAGGATCCCTGTGCTTCTCCCTGAGGCCATCTGTGCATTAAATCCAAACTATAATCCACAGTTGGTGTTAAGTCCGGACATGAACAGAGAAGCAGGACAATTGTAGTGAAGTAAAACAACCATTTATTTCAGGCAACAGGAACAACAGCAAAATAACTACGAACTAAGAGCTGCCCGAAGCTGCAGCTCCTTTTACCGGGAGCTGTCCAGCCTGTCAGCCATTGACTCTTGTTCATTTTCCCACTGGGGAAAATAAACCAATGAGTAAAGGCTGATGTAAGACTCACTCCTATTTGCATATTCAACAGATGGGACAAGTTATGTCATGTCCCCCTCCCCCTCCGACGACCGGGTCAAGGAAGTCCATATCAAACATGGCAACGAAGCCTCTGCAGCTTTGCCAAATTCCTTCGAGGTTTCTCAGGGCAGGCAGGAGTCCAAGTTGGAGCAAACTTGATGAGACTTTGCTTGACTCAAGGTTGGAATGCCAAAAGCAGGTCCTTTATATAGGCTGTGGGGTGTGACTCAGCATTTAACCAGGCCTGCCACACCCTTCCTTCTGCTGGCGTCGCTTCTCAGATCTCCAGAAGCGAGGATCCTCCCACTCTGAATTGTCTTCAGCTGACTCTACTGTCGGCATCTGGGAAAGGGAGGGACAGAGGGAGCAGGTCCGGGTAATTGCACCACTTGGCTGACTTCCTGCTCTTGTGGCTGCGTCGAAGGAACACACACTGTATGAGTGAGCTGTATTGGGTTTCTGTTTTCACTCCTTGACTCCTCTCCGGGCATGGAGCCAGGGCCGGGGGCTGGAGACATGACAGGCCATTCATCTTCATTATCAGACTTGGAGTCTGATAACAGGCCCGGGAGGAGATGGGAGGGGCCCGGCTGAGGAAGACGAGGCACAACAAGTTATGTTATCCAAACCAAAGCACCTTCCAGTTCCTAAGCTTAAAATCCTTTTATCCACAGCACGCTGATACAGTATACGAAGTCGATTTCAGTTAGTTGCTTCTCAGCCAGGCCATCTCTCTTAATTAAAATAGAAAGGAGGGAGATAAAAGAGCATATTTTCAGCATACTCACATTATTATTTCACATAGTAGTTCTTAGGATGACTACTTATAGTGGTATCATATAAGTACTGGAGGCCAGCAGAGAATGAATTGAACTTTATGGAATCTCATAATCCAAGTGTTTTGGTGCTGATTATTCATCTGTTAAACCCTAATGTTCTATATCTATGATAGTTAACCTATGGCATGCGAGCCGTTGCCCCAGTTCAGCTCCGCTGCTCATGCGCGCACACCTCCCACTAGCCACTGGTCTTTGGGTCTCTGCCATGCATGCGTGGGGGCCGAGGCATGTGCGAGGGGCTGAATGCGAATGCGTGGGGGCAGGGCATGTGCGGGGGCCATGTACGCATGTGCAGGGAGCGGGGGGCATGAGGAGGGCAAGCGCATGCAGGGGGGTGCATGCAGGGGGCCATATGAACATTGCATTTTGGGTGTTTGGGCATGCACACACGCATTCACAGGCATGCGTGTTTTGGCCACTTGGTCCGGAAAAGGTTAGCCAACACTGGGCCTGAGGATACATTCCAAATTATATGTATGTGTGTTTTATGTGCCTAGATATTTGTCAATCTTCTTGATGCTGGGACATTTTGCTGTTTGAATTGAGATAATTTAGAATGTATTGGCAACTACAGATTATATTTGAGAGGTAATTTGTATGATAAAAGAGACCTCATACTGAATTTGTATATGAATATGAATCCTTTCTTCATTGTGCAATTTCTACTTTACTGATGGCTTGCCTGCAATAAGGTTATACAAGGGGCCTCTCTTTAATCTCTTTTTCATCTGTAGCAACCTGAACTTCATCAAAGACATCCTGGAGAAGATAAAGGACATCACAATAAAAAGGGCCCTCTAGGGCAAATCATTAACTCTTTCCATACAACTCTTGCCAAACAGATGACTTGGAAGAGAATATTTGCAGCTCAAGGTTGATCTATGGGATGATTTTTGGTGTTCTCTGAAATCAGTGTTGGTGGAATAGCCTTGGTGGTTCCTACATTTTTTCCAATCAAAAAGCCAAAAAAGAAAGAAGGAAGGGAGGGAGGGAGTAAGGGTGGGAGGGAGGAAGGTAGGAAGGAAGGAAGGAAGAAAGAAAGAAAGAAAAAGAAAAGAAACAAAAAGATCAAAACACCTTCCCACCAGCAATAAATACCAATATAAGCAGAGATTAACACCAAGATCTTCAACCAAAAACTGTCTACTATTGACCTCACCCCATTCCTAAGAGGACTATAAGGGGTGTGCATAAGAGAACAAAAGTGCCTACTGTTCCTGTCCTATTGTTCCCTTCATTATATCAAATTAATACAGCTGATGCATATTTTTTTACTTATATATATATATATATATATATTCTTCAAGATATATTGTTTTATTTATGACAATGTTTGTGTATACTGTTGTGACAAAATGAAATAAAAAACAAAAGATTAACACTAGACCAAGAATCAAGAGCTTAGAATTTAGAATTCTTTATTGGCCAAGTGTGAGTGGACACACAAGGAATTTGTCTTTGGTGTATAAGCTGTCAGTGTACATAAAGAAAAAATAAAATATATTCATCAAGAATCATAAGATACAACACTTAGCGATAGTCATAGGATACCAATAAGCAATCAAAGCATACCAGAAAACAATAAAAACAATATAAGTTGTAAAGATACAAGCAACATGGATATAGCCATAAGTGGGAAGAGATAGGTACTACTAAGGATGAGAAGAACTACAGTCTTAGTAGTTAATTTGGCAGTGTTGTGGGAATTTTATTTATTTATTTATTCATTCATTCATTCATTCATTCATTCATTCATTCATTTATTTGTCAAACATATATAAGATAACAGGTAAAAGTATAAACATAATTTGAATACATGAAAAGAGTAAATAAAAAGGAATATTAGGACAGGGATGGTAGGCACACTGGTGCACTTATGCACACCCCTTACAGACCTCTTAGGAATGGAGTGAGGTCAACAGTAGACAGTTTAAGGTTAAAGTTTTGGGGGTTTGGGGAAGAAACTACAGAGTTAGTGCATTCCAGGCATTGACCACTCTGTTACTGAAGTCATATTTTCTGCAATCGAGTTTGGAGTAGTTTATCTTGAGTTTGTATCTATTGTGTGCTTGTGTATTGTTGTGGTTGAAGCTGAAGTAGTCATTGGCAGGTAGGAGATTGTGGCAGATAACTTTATGTACTATGCTTAGGTCAGACTGAAGTCGGCATAGTTCTAAGTTGTCTAAGCCCAAAATTTGGAGTCTGGTGGCATAAGGTATTTTATTACAGGTAAAGGAATGGAGGACAGTGTGGGTTCCAGACAGATGAGCTGTATTCAAGAATTGGTCTAGCAAATGTTTTGTATGCGCTAGTAAGTAGTAACAAAACAAAAAGCAAACAAAAGAAACAAACAAATAAAAGAAACAAACAATACTACAATCAAGGGACAATCAATACAGGCAAATAAGCTAATAGTAAACAACAGCCTAGTTAAGGCATTACCAAAAACACTTTCGCCAACACTGACAGGGCAAGCCACTAGTATATAAAAAGAAGACCCTATTTCCTTCTAGCACTGATGATGTTACCTAGTTTGGTAAAGAAATATCTGCAAGAAAACCATCAAGCTAAGGACTCCAAGGACTTCACAGATGCTTAGGCAACATGCATAAGGCGTGCCAATCCTATTATGATATAGAATGAGTATCTGCTTCCCTCCCCTTGAACATCTCTTTGAGACAGTCTGTTTTTCATTATATCTAAGCATCCTCTTTTTATATGTCTCCCCATGTTAACTCTATGTGATATTGTCTTTTTCTTATGTGAGTTTTCCCAATTATTCAGATAGCAACTGAAGAAAAGAAATCACATATTTCAGCACAGAGGAAGACCATGAAAGAGGAAATAGGATTGTTTAGAAATGTAATGAAACACAAATTAACGGTTGCAAGAACTGGGTATTCCTAGTTTAATGAAAAGAAGGACTAGGGGAGACATGATAGCAGTGTTCCAATATCTCAGGGTTGCCACAAAGAAGAGGGAGTCAAGCTATTGTCCAAAGCACCTGAGGGTAGAACAAGAAGCAATGAGTGGAAACTAATCAAGGAGAGATGCAACTTAGAACTAAGGAGAAATTTCCTGATGGTTAGAACAATTAATCAGTGGAACAACTTGCCTGCAGAAGTTGTAAATGCTCCAACACTGGAAATTTTTAAGAAAATGTTGGATAGCCATTTGTCTGAAATGGTGTAGGGTTTTCTGCCTGGGCAGGGGGTCGGACTAGAAGACCTCCAAGGTCCCTTCCAAATCTGATATTATTATTATAAATACTTTACTTAACTTGTTCAAAAGTGGGGAAACGCATTTAACACCCCTGAATGCAAATGTAACTCCAACCTGGTTTACATTTGTTTTTATCATTATTAAAGAGTTCTTCCTCTTTAAAAAAAAATATTTAATGATCCACAATCAACGGAGAATGTCATTTTGTATTTGACCTAATCTTAGGCTAATAGGATGGCGTGGTTCTATATAGAGTATACTCATTTAATCTCACTTTGAAATTGTCCGGTATTGGGCCAATCACTATATCCTATCATAACTGCTTTCATGCTTTGTCTGCTACATTAAATGCACCCTTTAAATTTGGTAAAGCAGTAGCAAACCCATAACAAGAAAAACATGTTAAAAAATAATTTTAAAGGTCAGATTAAATTGACTTGTGTAAAACGGTGAGATCTAAAGCCAGTCATTAATATATGGGCATGATAGAATCTCAGTAACAGAGTTCAGGTTCTAGATTTACAAAAATGCACATTAAATCATACTGGAACTTTAACTACTGCATGTTGTACCAACAAAAATGTCTAAATGCTCTTTGCGAGTGGCTCGACATAAGGCACAATGCGTAGCGTAAACTATTCGAAAATAAGTTTTTTCTTTTGTGATTTGCTTCAACCCGTTGAACCTGGGGGGGGGGGATCATAAGCTTGTTGAATTGTTCACAATTTTAGAAGTGATGGCCTCCAGCTGAAACTCGGATGTTAAATTTCTCTCTCTTTTTTTTTTAGAAAGACGTTTGATTCATACTTGTAGAATTTGCTAAATGTGAAGCATTAGGGAACTAATTCATTTCTGTTGACAGCTGAAGCTGACATTCTGAACACCATGACTCGGTAATCCATCTTAATAAGCTCCTGGCATTGGTTCACTTCTTTGTCACAGTTTCATTCTTATATCTTCCGTTCAGCACATCATTATTCACTGAAAATGGGGGGAAACAAAGAAAACAAGCTTGCATCGCTTTAATTTTTATATTCATCTCCAGCGGTTTTCCTTTTTTACAAGGCTATTTTTCTTCTTTACAATATCGTTGTGTTTGAGAGATCAATATAATATCGGTGAAGAAAAATGAGACACTTTGAAATTGTATCAGGGGTCCCAACATACCAATCGCACCAAATTGTCTCTTTTTGTGTGCAAACAAAACTTCTTTGCCCAGGTCTCAGATGAAGAAACCAGGGTACATTTATAGGTGTCATCTGCACCTCTATAACTGTCTGGTTTGGTTCTTCAACCCAACAAGACAGACACAGACTTCAGAGGATAATTAGAAGTGCAGAAAAAACAATTACTACCAAACTGCCTTCCACTGAGAACCTGTATATTGCACAAGTCAAAAAGAGGGCTGTGAAAATATTTATAGACCCCTGGCATCCTGGACATGAACTGTTTCAACTCCTACCCTCAAAATGATGCTGTAGAGCACTGCACACCAGAACAACTAGACACAAGAACAGTTTTTCCCCGAATGCCATCACTCTGCTAAACAAATAATTCCTCAACACTGTCATACTAGTTACTAAGTCTGCATTACTATTAATCTTCTCATCATTCCTATCACCCATCTCCTTCCACTTATGACTGTATGACTGTAACCTTGTTGCTGGTATCAAGATTTATATTGACTGTTTCCTAATATGATTGATTGCTTATTTGTTCCCTATGATTATCATTAAGTGTTGTACCTTATGATTCTTGACGAATGTATCTTTTCTTTTATGTACACTGAGAAAGTATGCACGAAGACAAATTCCTTGTGTGTCCAACCACACTTGGCCAATAAAGAATTCTATTCTATTCTATTCTATTCTATTCTATTCTATTCTATTCTATTCTATTCTATTCTATTCTATTCTATTCTATTCTATTCTAGTGCGAAAGCCTGCAGATATACAGATTACTGTAATATAAATGGGACATACCCTGATGAATCACAGATGTCACATGAGCAACAATATCATCAGGTTGTAATGAATTGTGGAGAAGAACACAATTCTATAAAATGCCATAGAAATCTAAAGACAGTACTTTGAGAGAGGAAATATGGATGCTTTTAAAAATCTAGACCTATCTCCCTTACTGCAAGCAATAATGTTGTCAGTACTGGCATAGGGATAAGATGAAATATATTATGTCAACTTAGGACTCAAAAGCTTCAGGCAAGATTTCAATCCACTGAGATATCACAAGGAAGAAAAAACAATTGCAAAGATTTTCTTCATAGCTCTAGAGCAGGGCAGCCAAACTCGTGTTGTCATGGCATTGTCATGTGACGTATCATGACTTTTTCCCCCTTTTCTAAACCGGGCATGGGCATAGTAATCATGTGATGCATCCAGGCCACGGGTTGTGTTCTGTCCTCCTTCGCCTCCGTCCGAGTGATGGCTTAATTAGCCGGCACTATCAGCTCTGGCAGCAGAATAGTGAACGTCTGCCAAGTTCTCTGATATCTCCCTCGACGCTGTTGAGTCACTTCAGCTCTCAGTTAATCAGTCGATTTGCCTGTTACAAAGAGACACAGCAGCTCTGGCTGCCTTTTATATCCTGTGGGGTGTGGCTCCATGACTCAGCACTTCCTGGGCCTGCCCCATCCTTGCTTCTGTTGTTCCCTCCTCTCCTGCCTACGAAACCTAGGGTTCAACCAAGCCTGATTGCTGTCAGCTGGGTCTGCAGGCGTGGCCTGGGGGGGGAAAGAGTCAGGAGATGGAGGCCTCGTTATCTCCTCTACCTGGCCTGCTTCTGGGTCCTGATGGCCCTTCTCCCTCACTGTCCAAGTCACTTTCTGGCAGCAGGGCTGACTCCGTCACTTTCTAGCAGCAGGGCCGGCTCGGGGGGCACAGACACAACAGGTTGTGATTTTGACAGCCCTGCTCTAGAGGTAACTGGCTTCTAGTAAAGTTTAAGGTTCCCCTCGCACATATGTGCTAGTTGTTCCTGACTCTAGGGGGCGGTGCTCAACTTCGTTTCAAAGCTGAAGAACCAGCATTGTCTGAAAATGTCTCCATAGTCATTTGACCAGTATGACTAAATGCCAAATGTGCACGCAATGTTGTTACCTTCCCACCAAAGGTGGTCCCTATTTTTTCTACTTCCCTTTTTTACATGCTTTCAAACTGCTAGGTTGGCAGAAGTTGGGACAAGTAATGGGAGCTCCCCCCGTTACACAGCACTAGGGATTCGAACCACTGAACTGCCAACCTTTCGATTGACAAGCTCAGCATCTTAGTCACCGAGCCACCATGTCCCAACTGGCTACTAGGAGCCAGCAAAAAGTCTTTATTAAGTAAGTGTAGGCAATATGATGTGATTTCAGGAAGTCCAGCTGCTAATGTAACCAGAATTAAAAGAAAAACTCAAAACGTTTTAGAAAACACTTAGGATGGGAACATGGAACATCCACAGTATGCATCAAGGAAAGCTTGATTTTGTTAAAGTGGATTCAGAGTCAGTTTAATGTCAGGGTTCCAAGTAATATACCCATAGCAAACAAAACTCTGAGGCAGGCAATTTCCTCAAAGAATAAATTTATTGGATATGTCATATTAGCACAGGCTGTGAAAACCAACACTGAATATTCCTGCGGTTTTCACCTAATCAAAAGTAAAAGTTTGTCACTTTCTCAAAGCAGTCACATGGTCCAATTAGAATGTTGTCCAGTTGCTAGGTGACTCCAATCCCCGCTTTCCGTGCACCTGCAGGAATGTCCTTGGTTCTCAAGAGAAAGTATTTTGTTTTGGCTAAAACATCCCAACTATCTCTATTCGCCCCTCCCTATCCCTCTTCTCAAATGTGTCAGCCCTGAAGTCTCAAAATGGCCTCAGTCAGGCCAGCTTTAGGGTTGACAGTGGAAATGGCATGGACTATGACTAGTATTCTCAGAATAGGTAAAGTGTAATGGACAGAATCAGCCATTTCTAATCCTAGGAAATCAAAATTTTCTATTCTAGAAATAAAATTTACAGAGAAAAAAACAGATCAGCAATTGTTGTTCCCAAACATGTTGTATCCCTGACACATGCAATAAGATATAGTGTGTAACCTAGTTAGTGACACAATAACTGCCATCAAGATTCCCGGTCGGCCCACTCAATTTTATCATTACACTTCTGGAGAAGTGATTAATGAATTCTATGAAAGATTACAACAAGTAATAAATCAAAGACGGTTGCTTCATTAATTTTTGGTGACTTTAGTGTAAAACGGGAGAGCAACCTTTATTTAAAATGTTTTTAAAAATTGGATTTGATTGATAAATGTGAACCATAACTGATAGACGTCTGTACAGAAAGTTTCATAGTACAATTTTAGTAGGATAAAGAAAATCCCTACCTCTTTGTTGCCACTCTTAGTTATCCATGCACCATGCACTGTCTGTTATCAGTAATGATAAATCCTATTTATCTATTATAATGTCAACATTTAATAGGGCTTATACTATTATTGTCAGCATTCCAGAAAAAAACCTCACACTCCAAGTAAAAACTCAGAAGCAAACATCTTTCAAAGTTCTTTTACTAGGATAGGTAAACTGGCACATCTGGGGAAATCCAAATCTGAGAGATCTGGGTTTTCCCTCAGGAAATCAAAACCTCCAAGACCATCCCCTCACTCCTCGGTTGCTCACATGCTCCAATCACCATCCATCCCATCTCGAGACAGCACTCCGACCACTCCTTCTCCAGATGCAGGATCGACCTGACCTTGACTGACAGGAAGAACATTATTATTTCTAAAGACAACCCCGCTACTTAATCCCCCTTTCTACTTTCCCACACATGAGAAAGTGGCAGCATGGAAGCTTCCGGCCTAATATGGCTTCCAAAGCTGACAATTATACTTTGAGAGTTCTCTCAGTACTGACATTAGCTTGGCATGACTCAGTGCAATGAGTCATGCAAAGGTATCAATGTTTGTAGAAATAACCTCCATGAAGGAATACATAGAACATAAGAGTTTGAAGGGATGTTGGAGGTCTTCTAGTCCAATCCCTTGCTCGAACAGGAGACAGTATACCATTTCAGACAAATAGTTGTCCAGGCTTTTCTTGAAAGCTTCCAGTGATGGAACACCCACTACTTCTGAAGGCAAACTATTTCATTGGTTGATTGCTTTTACCATTAGGATTTTTTCCCCCTTGATTCTTGCTTGCTTTTCTCTTTGGTTAGTTTCCAACCATTGTTTCATGTGTTGCCTTCTGTTGCTTTGAAAAATAGTTTGATTCCCTTGTCTGTGTGTATCTTCATAGCTAAAATGAGTTTTAAATCCAGGATGGATTAAGATATGGAGGTGCTGAGCCTTTGAGAACTGTATGCAACAAAATTTCATTTTAATGTATGCCAATTACTGTACAGTAGAATAGAATTTTATTGGCCAAGTGTGATTGGACACACAAGGAATTTGTCTTGGTGCATATGCTCTCAGTGTACATAAAAGAAAAGATACCTTCATCAAGGTACAACATTTACAACACAATTGATGGTCAATATATCAATATAAATCATAAGGATTGCCAGCAACAAAATTACAGTCATACAGTCGTAAGTGGAAAGAGATTGGTGATGGGAACTATGAAACGATTAATAGTAGTGCAGATTCAGTAAATAGTCTGACAGTGTTGAGGGAATTATTTGTTTAGCAGAGTGATGGCCTTCGGGGGAAAACTGTTCTTGTGTCTAGTTGTTCTGGTGTGCAGTGCTCTATAGCGTCGTTTTGAGGGTAGGAGTTGAAACAGTTTATGTCCAGGATGCGAGGGATCTGCAAATATTTTCACGGCCCTCTTCTTGATTCGTGCAGTATACAGGTCCTCAATGGAAGGCAGGTTGGTAGCAATTGTTTTTTTCTGGCCAAAATTGTGGAAACTTTTTGGGGAAAGTGTATTTTCTAAAACTAGCTAATTACACCACTTTTTTTTTTTTTTGCAGTAGTACCGTAAGATTATATATCAATGGAAATATAATTTAATCAAGAATGTAATGCAATAACTTTTATGAAGGATTTGCTATGAGAATAGCAGTTACAGCATAAAGAAGAAAAGTGAAACACGTAGAAAAAAACGAGATATACAAAAATTATCACCATGTCAGTTAATACTTAGTTGGGTAACCTTCAGCATGGATTACGGCCTTACAATGTCTTCCCATGGAGTGAACCAAGTCTTTTAGTTCTGCAGCTGTTAAAATGTGAAACCAAGATTGAATGATTGCTTCTATTAACTGGGTTTTATTGCTGGGTCGCTTCTGACTAACAAGTTTCCTTAATGGGCTCCATAGATTTTCAATTGGGTTAAGATCTGGGCTATTCCCAGGCCATTCCAGCAATGGAAAATGACTATCTTGAAGCTCACAAAAAAAAAAAAAAAAAAAAGTGGTGTTATTATCCATCAAACCTCAAAAATACACTTTTCCCAAAAGGTTTCCACAATTTTGGCCACTACTGTACATTCAAAGTGATAATAAAGTTGTTCTAAGTTCTAATGTGAGTGTATAATTCTATAGACTTTTGTGTGTGAGATTGAGGGAGGGAGGGATAGAAGGTGGGAGGGAGGAGGGGGGGGGAGAGAGAGATTTTAATGCACAGTCATGATGTCTTCTTCTTCTGACAAATACTCTCCTTAATACCAGGTTAGACTAATTGTTGCAATCAGTCTGATGGGCATGAGTTTCCATTTTTTTGAGAAGAGGTGGTAGGAATGACTTTCCTATTATATGCTTCTTCTTGAATCTTTTTAAAATGGAGATTTCAAAGACTGCAATTCGAAATTTCTGTATGCATGCCATAAGTTTTAATTCTTTCCAAATATTGTACTTTTAAAGGGTCACTACATTGTCAAATTTTAATGTATTGTGTTATTTCTATGGCAGGATAGATCCTTTGGAATTTCCATTCAAGAAATAAACATGTTTTACTACTACTATTACTACTACTACTACTACTACTACTACTCCCCTCTCCTTCTCCTCCTCCACCTCTTTCTCCTCCCCCTCCCCTCCTCCTCTGCCTCCTCCCCACTCCCCACTCTCCCTTCTCCTCCTCCTCCTCCTCCCCCTCCTCCTCCTCCTCCTCCTTCTTCTTCCTCCTCCTCCTCCTCCTCCTCCCTCCTCCTCCCCACCTCCTTCTCCTTCTCCTTCTCTTTCTCCTCCTCCCCTCTTTCTCTTTCTCCTCCTCCTCCTCCCCCTTCTTTTCTGCCTCCTCCCCATTCCTCCTCCACATCCTCCTCCCCTCTCCTCCTCCTCCCCCTCTTTCTCCTCCTCCCCACTTCTCCTCTGCCTCCTCCCCACTCCTCCTCCTCCTGTAAAAATGACAAAGGATGGAGATAGAAGCCTGTTTAGCTCAACTGTAATGTTTCCACTGACACATAAAATAATTTGCTAATGTGACATGTAAGGAAGCTTGGTGCTTTAATGTAATTTTCTGCTTGCATTCATTATTACTCATCATGTTCATCAAGATTATTATTACTGTGTTCCATCTGTGATTATTATTGCTGAGCACCGTGGTACCTCTCTAGCAGTACATGCAAGCACAGGTAGTCCTTGGCTTACATTAACAGTTCATTTAGTGACCGTTCAAAGCTACAACGGCACCGAAAAAAAGTGACTTAAGACTGTTTTTCACACTTAAGACCATTGCACCATCTCCATGGTCACACGAGCAAAATTCCAGATGCTTGGCAACTGACTCATATTTATGACGGGTTGCAGTGTCCAGGGGGTCACAAGATTCCCTTTTGTGACGTTCTGACAAACAAAATCAATGGGGAAGCCAGATTCACTTAACAACTGGGTTAACTAATTTAGCAGCTGCAGTGATTCACTTCACAATTGTGGCAAGAAAGGTCCTAAAATGGGGCAAAACTCACTTAACAACTTAAAAACAGAAATCTGGGGGCTCAATTGTGGCCATGAGTTGTGGACTGCTGAAACATAAAACACTAACAAGTCCAAATCTAATTGTTCAGTTAGGGTGATTCAGGTTTTCCAGTTCCCCAAACCTGGCCTGAAGCAAACCATGTGGAATGAAATTTGTCTTACACATCTGTCTCACCTGGCCTTATATTCAATTAATAATAATAACAACAGCAAACGCATTTGCATCCAAACCATCTATATTTAGCTTGGATTAGGATAGCACATGAAACAATGGTAGCCGAACTGATGAGACATTGAAATTGACATAAAATGGAACCCAAGTAATTGTTATGGCTTAAATAACTGTATCTTCTTAGCTTTGTAGACTGTAAACCTTTGTTTACTTGTCTTGACATTTCAGCCTAATCTTATCTTTTATAATAATAACAATAACAACAGAGTTGGAAGGGACCTTGGAGGCCTTCAAGTCCAACCCCCTGCCCAGGCAGGAAACCCTACATCATCTCAGACAGATGGTTATCCAACATTTTCTTAAAAATTTCCAGTGTTGGAGCATTCACAACTTCTGCAGGCAAATCACTTATTAATTGTTCTAACTGTCAGGAAATTTCTCCTTAGTTCTAAATTGCTTCTTTCCTTGATCAGTTTCCACCCATTGCTTCTTGTTCTACCCTCAAGTGCTTTGGAGAACAGCCCAACTCCCACTTCTCTGTGGCAGCCCCTGAGATATTGGAACACTGCTATCATGTCAGGGCCAGTCAGAGGTGGTATTTTCCGGTTCTCCGAACTACTCAAAATTTCCACTACTGGTTCTCCAGAACTGGTCAGAACCTGCTGACTGGCCCAAGATCACCCAGCTAGCTTCATGCCTTAGTAGAACTCATGGTCTCCTGATTTTTAGCCTGATGTCTTAACTAGATAGACCACTTTCTTTTTCAATATTCAACCTTTCTTGATTTGAATAAAATTGAAAGCATTATTAAGGAATAAATGAGCAAACAAATGTCAGCTTCAGAGATGAAAAAATTCTTTAAGACTCTTCAGCTGACCTATTTTCCCCTTGCATTTGTTTATTTCAGCTTTGGCTTTTTAATATACTCATTTCCTCCTAACATGACACATCTTTTGTCCTATTTCTCTGTTCTACTAAACATTTTTATTTATTATTTATTTTAATAGCTTCCCTCCCACAGTTTGTTTTCTCTTGCTTTTTGCTTAGCATACTATATGTTTTTGTTGCCTGTATTTTGAATTTACAGCTCGGGGCTGACGAGAGAAAAACTCATAAATGTGCTAACTGCAAATACCTGGAGGTATTAAGCCCTCCTTACCACCATATATATATGTTTGTAAATTTCGCTCCTCTGAACTTAACTCTTCTTTTCCTGCTCCCATTAAGAAATGAATAAACAAGCCCTGAACAATGCATGTACTTTAAAAGTAGCATTGGCAATCTCATTAATTTTAATATTGTTTAAAAAGGAAATAATTAGGAATGAGATACAGCTACATTTTAATGTCAAAGGCAGCAATGAATTTTAGTTGTACACATTTATGTAAACATAAAATAGGTTTTGTCATGGATTTGTTTTACAATCGCTTCATTATAAAGTTTTCTCCTGGAGATGCAAATCATTGTTCATTAGGCTCCCCATTACTTGCACTTCTAAACTAGCTATTTATGCATTCATTAATGAGTTGATAGATGAATGAGAAAGAGAAGAAAAAAATGACTAGAGGCAAGGTAGATGAGTGCATTTTGAATTTTGAAAGAACTGATCATCATGTAGCGTCTACACTGTAGATTGTTAGAGTTTGTTGCAGCACACACAATCAGACACAATTAAATGAACTTCAGCCGGATTCAAATTACATAAGAAACTTCTTTATATATAATACCATACAGAAGAATTCAGCATACAATATCAGGAACACAGAAGCAATATTCATAGAAGCAAGTCATTACAGAGTAGAGAGATACAGAGGCTAATGTTGTGATCTAGGCCCAAGTAGGTAGTATTAAACACAATCAGTTCAAAAACAAACAGACTTTATTAGAACAGCTGAGAATTAACTCATTCTCAGCGTAGTCCAAACTAAATCAAAACAAATTTTTCATAACACAATTCTTCAGTCTTATCACCAACCTTGGTCTAATTAGGCAAACTGCCAAAGGCTTTTCTTGGCAAAAGTTCAAAAGCAGAAGATGCCGACAAGAAATAAATGCAGCAAGACAAGGAGTCAGTTTTATCAATGTTGTTTTCCGACAAAGAGCCCAATAGCCATTGCTGGTCTTTTAAGCCTTATGGGAGGGACCAATCATCTCTTGGCCCTACTCCTGAGTCGTCCTCTTTGCTTTAGCTGCTCTTGCCTTCTGGCAGCTCTTCTCATGCATGCATTAGGAACAGGCTCCTTCTGGTCCTCTGCCTCACTACTGTCAGCCTCTGAAAGGTCCAGAGTCCGCACACCACTCCCAGATGGCCTTGGTCCCATCTCTGCTTCCAATGCAGAGCCCTCATCTGGCCTTCCCCAGCCTCCAGGAATGGCCCATGTTTTTCCTCAGCCGCATCACTCTCCGATTCCGCTACCAGCTCCACAGGCTGCTGGCAGATCACAACAGCTAATATATGGTACAGAGGCTCACATTACAGAAGCCAAAAGAACTCTTATATACAGTTCAGCAAATCTAAGTCATGCCCAGACTTCAATCTGTCTCTTATGACCCTATACAAACAAATTTTATGTTTCAGTTTCCAAACAGTCCCCATTGGTTGACCTGTTACCATGTCTATCAAAACAGTCCCCATTGGCTGATCTATTCCAGTCTATGAATATTCATACTCTGACAAAGAGTACATATGCAATCCCTGGAAGCTGAAAATGACTTAATGGCACATAGTCAATCAATCAAGCAAGCAAGCAAGCATGACAACTAAAATCTTTCTAGCCAGGGTTATAGGCCAGGATAAAATTTGAGCTTGTATGGCACCAGGAAGAGAAGAAAATTGCAGTTACTTTGTCAAGCTGTTTCCTGAATGTGTCTCAATATTGCATGTACCTCCAGACTGGTGTGATGTGGACAATAATATATTGACCAGATCATTCAATACAATCCATACAATTAACATTATATATTTCTTCTTCTTCTTCTTCTTCTTCTTCTTCTTCTTCTTCTTCTTCTTCTTCTTCTTCTTCTTCTTCTTCTTCTTCTTCTTCTTCTTCTTCTTCTTCTTCTTCTTCTTCTTCTTCTTCTTCTTCTTCTTCTTCTTCTTCTTCCTCCTCCTGCTCCTGCTCCTGCTCCTGCTCCTCCTCCTCCTTCTTCTTCTTCTTCCTCCTCCTCCTCCTCCTCCTTCCTCCTCCTCCTCCTCCTCCTCCTCCTCCTCCTCTTCTTCTTCTTCTTCTTCCTCCTCCTCCTCTTTTTCTTTCTTTACAATGTATACTGATATTGATTCCTGATTGCTTATTTGTAGCCTATGACTATCATTAAGTGGTGTAAGTGTTGTACCTTGATGAAGGTATCTTTTTTTTTTAATGTACACTGAGACCATATGCACCAAAACAAATTCCTTGTGTGTCCAATCACACTTGGCCAATAAAAAATTCTATTCTATTCTATTCTATTCTATTCTATTCTATTCTATTCTATTCTATTCTATTCTTCTTCCATATCTGTCATTGTATGTTGGCGATCATATTGCTGATCCTATTTTTATCTACAGTCACACAAAAAAGTGCTGTTGAGTTTTGCCCAAACCAATCCCTTTGAAGCCATGATGTTCTTCTTCTGCCTGATCTCATCTTCCTTCAATCTCTCCTTGGAGAATTAAGTGAAGTACACTGTATTTTTCCAGATGTCGCATCACATGTCCAAAATATTTTAACTTTTGCTTTTTTATGGTTTTGATGATTTCCCTTGGCTTCCCAGGTGGCTTATCACCTTCTCATTTCTGATTTTGTCAACCCAATTTATAGGTAGCAGGGGTCTGTAAATCCACATTTCATATTACTCTACCCTTTACAATACCTCACATTACATTTCCACTTTACTAGTAATTATTTCACCAAAATGTTAAACATTCAGATAGCCAAAACCATGATGGGTTGCAGTGGTCAAAATGAATTAGCCTATCCAGTGATGGTAATATTGTATGAAAAAGTTTAACTTTGTAAGACCAGTATGTACTCGTATTGGTACGTACTGGTCTGGAGTAAAGAACATATGGATTTATGAATTTGGATGAATGGAAGGAACAGAAAAAAGCTTGTTTGGGTTTTGTGGAATGAAATAGTAAAATACCTGAAGGATTTAGGGGAAGGTCTAATTAGGCATAAAAAGACTAAAATGGATATCAGAAAATATGAATTGTTATTCTCTAAACTCTAAATTGCTGTAGGTGCACACGAAAGTTGGAATCTCTAGGTTTGTGTTATGTTCCAGATAATGTGACTATGATTTTGGGAGAAAAAGTGTAATATTCAGTTATTCTACATTAATGTGATCCAAGGAAGGTAGGCTGCATGGGAGAGGGATATTTTATTAGGTAGCATGAAGAAATATACTGAAATGAAGCAAGAAATTAGAGAAAAGGTGATGGGGCTATTTGAAAAGTGACTGTGAACATAGATAGTGACTGGTTGGTGATTAATTTCCAATTTCAAATATAAGGATTAGGCTTCCCTATATAAAGTTCCCTTTTCAACCCAGGGGTGAAATCCAGCAGGTTCTGACAGGTTCTAATGAACCGGTAGTGGAAATTTTGAGTACTTCGGAGAATCGGCAAATACCGTCTCTGGCTGGCCTCAGAGTCGGGTGCAAATGGAGATTTTGCAGTATCCTTCCCCTGGAGTGGGATGGGAATGGAGATTTTGCAGTATCCTTTCCCTGCCATGCCCACCAAGCCACACCCACAGAACCAGTAATAAAAAAATTGAATTTCACCACTGTCTCAACCCTATGGATGGTATGTGTCTTCCTCAATTTTGGGTCCTCTACCAGGGGCCTGGGAGTTTAAGGGTTTGGTGTAGTATCTTAGCTGTTCCTAGCACTTCACTTTTCTGAAGAAAGAGCTTTGATGTTCCTGGAGTATGTTAGCCATTCTCCTTGAGTAGGGTCACAATCCCAAATGCTCCTACCACCACTGGGACTACTTTGGTTTTTATTTTCCATATCATCTCTAGCTTTTCTCTAGGCCTTGGTACTTCTCCAGCTTCTCGTATTCCTTCCTGAGATTGCTGTTACTTGGCACCACTATGTCTATCACCACGGCTGTCTTCTTATCTGTCTTCTTTTGTCTGCTACCAAAATGTCTGCTTGATTGGCCAGCACTTGCCTGTCCATCTGGATCTGGAAGTCCCACAGGATCTTAGTCCTGTTATTCACCATGACCTTCTGTAGAATCTCCCATCTGGATCTAGGAGAAATCTATCCAAGAGATTGGCCAGATGTTCCTGTAGAGAAGTACACCCACACAAACACGCCCACACAAACACACCCACACAAGCAGAGGGAATGAATATAAATCTAAAAGTTTTGATCTAATTGCTTCTTATAGGAGACTAAAAATGAGTAATGGAGATTAAGATGATACTGAAAACATCTTTTGAGGAGGGCAAGAACTGAGTTTGTAAAAAATGGACATGGAAGAAGAGGCGATAAATAAAAGAAACCACAATGAAAATTGGAATGCCTAGAGAAAGAAAAAGTGTAAGTCCTAAGTGAAAATTTGTGATGTGCCTGTTTGTATACCTCCAGACCTTACAACTCAGCAGTTTATAGTGACAAGATTTTACAAACTAAGTTACAAGAAAAATAAAGTAGCAATAAATTAAATAAGATACATGGTCACCATCACAAATACAGTGACAATCCACCATTGTGGGACACTAACTTTCAAAAGCCCCCTGGAACAATGATTTGGAAGCTTTACAGAAAGATATATAGTATAAAGCTGCAATCTGCCCTCCAGTGAATTTTGTTCCATGAAATGGGAAATGTCCTGATGTCCACAGATTTTACTTTTTACATATAAAAGACGACTTTAGAAGAACTGGTATCTAGAACGTTGATGATTGTTCTTCAAGAGGCTCAGTGGAATGATATGGAATTTATGGCCAAGGTTAGAGAATTGTACACATTTCAGCAAGCATTATTTTGTCTCTTCTTCTAAAAATTGTGTATCTAGCGATTATATTTCTTTTTACATATCAAATAAGTAATAATGGGCATGAATGGCATCATGATTATTTAAGCAGAGATAAAAACACAGTAAATTTGGTTATTGCTTAGCATTTCTGCTAATACAGTCGTAATCAAAGGAATGAGAAAAAGTCATCTCAATAATTGAAACAATCCTATTTAATATATTGCTCAGTTTCATATAAGCACTTTCTTCAAAAAATTCAGATGGATATATTGCTTCTCTATTTTCTCTTATTTTTCTGATCATCTGCATGAAATTTTCAAAGAGACATTGAATGCAAAATCACATGTATTTTAACATGACATGCCCTCAGGTTTTATCAGGTCATGCTTATAATTAGCCTCTTCCCCTTCCTAAAAGAATGGATGAGATTCTCTCTTTCTCTTGTTCCATGTTTCATGTGCATTTATTTATGAACCTTTGTCTCTCATTTTGCTGCTACGTTTCAGAAGAATTTTGAGTGGAAGCTTTGGGGGGTGGGAAGGACACTTTTTATGTGTCTAGATAAATTTCAAAACTCTCAAAACGTTGTCATTTTCAGAACTGCAAGCTTTTATTCCCTTAGAATTCTTACAGCTGGGTATCCCAAAAGTGCTTTTTCAAGAGGCAACTGGACTTCCTTCATTTTTCCTGGAAGACATTTTGCTTCTCATCCAAGAAGCTTCTTCTGAAGTGAACTGAAGAAGCTTTTTGGATTAGAAGCAAAATGTTTTCAAAGAAAAAATGAAGAAAGTCTAGTTGCCTCTTGAAAAAAAGCACCTTTGGGACAACCATGACCTGGATGACTGAGAATTTTCATAATCTGTTACAGCTAGGGCAGTGATGGCTAACATTTCCTGGACTGAGTGCCCAAAGAACACGTGCCTGCCAAAACACCCCAAATGCAATGCCCCCCACACCACATGTGCCATTCCCTCTGCAAGGGCGTGCAGCCCCTGTATGCAACCCTCCCCCCCCCCACGCCTTCCCCTCAAGCATGCACGGCAGAGACCCAATGACCAGCTGGCCAGCAGGAGGCACACACGCATTCACGGCAGAGCTGAACTAGGGTGGCAGCTTACGTGTCAACAGAGATGAAACTGTGTGCTACCTGTGGCACACGTTCCATAAGTGATTTGGAGATAATAATTTTCTGAGCAAAATATAGGAGTGTAAGAGAACAAATTTCTATTAGAACACCTGGCAGGGTAGAAGACTGAGCACTCTACCATACCACAGACAATTGCTTTTCTCTATGCCAAATATCACAAAGTACCCATCAGAAGAAAACAGCTATGTGCCACTTTTGTTGAGGTGGCGCAACAGGCTAATGCAGCCTATTATTAACAGCAACTGCTTGCAATATTGCAGGTTCAAGTCCCACCAGGTCCAAGGTTGACTCAGCCTTCCATCCTTTATAAGGTAGGTAAAATGAGGACCCAGATTGTTGGGGGGCAATAAGTTGACTTTGTATATAGTATACAAATGGATGAAGACTATTGCTTGACATAGTGTAAGCCGCCCTGAGTCTTTGGAGAAGGGCGGGATATAAATGCAAAAAACAAAAACAAAACCTAGAATAGAATAGCTGATTTTATTAGCAGAGAGATTCTATAGCTTGCCTTACATGGACCTCAAGCCCCTATGCCTGATTAAAGTTAAACACCTTTCTGAAAATCCATACGGGAGCAAATAACATCCTGACATATTGACATCCCATAATTCCTCTGCTATCAGAATATTCATACACCAGTGATAGTTAATAAATCTATCAATGTTCTTCTGTATACAGAGGATATGGTCTTAGGGTGCAATTTGAAGTTCGCCAAGGCAGGGGTGTCAAACGGGTGGCCCGCAGGTCAGATGTGTCACACCCAGGACACACGAAGGGGGAAAATGTCACAAAACATCATGTGATGGCAACATGACATCAGTTGGATACTTACCATGCCTTTCAATTTTTTGAAAATCAACAAGACCAGGGCCAAAGTATTTGGAAAGAGGTGTTACTATGACATCTGGTACTTGAGCAGAGAACCTATAGAACAGGGGTGCCAAACTCAAGGCCTGTGGACAAGACCTGGCCAATGGGGTGCTTAGATCTGGCCCACGGGGCCAACCAGGAAAAAGCAAAGGACCAGCCCAGCAAAAATGATTCCATTTTCGCTAGCAGAAGATTGCAGAAAGCGGTTACACCCAAAAATGGAACTCAGTAGCCTGTTTTCACTGGCAGAGCATTTGAGCCACTACAGGTGCCCCTGACACAAGTGACATTGAACTGGCCATGCCCAATCTGGCCACATCCATCCTGCCCCCTCTCAAGGTCAAACACAACCCTGATGCAGCCCTCAATGAAATTGAGTTTAACATCACTGCTATAGAACAAGTCATCTCTTTCTTATAGCTATGAGTAACTTTTAGTAATGTGACTAGAGCCCCAACCATCTCTAAAACACTGGTAAAATTAATTATAACTATCTTAGTACTCTAGTCCCTCTATAAGACCAAAATAATCACCATAATGACCTATGGTACAGAAAGGTAGACAGTCGTAATCATCATTACTTGAACAAACCCAGACCAGCTTCCTGAGATCTATTCTGGGAACAAAAATACTCCAGTCTCTGTGGTTAAAGCTAAAACAGGAATCCATTCCATCTATAGCTCCATAACAATTTGAGTTTTCAATTGTTGGTAGAAGATATTTGCAGTGAATTTTGGTAGGTAACCAAAAAGTTTCTTGTTAAAATCGGGCCTATCCTGCTCTATTATATGGCTGAATCCATTTCCTAATTTACATCTCATGGATTGGCACTTCCCAGTTGAACCTTAACTGGCCACTGAACTAAGGCCATGCTCAGAAGGAGGGTTCTGAATATTAGTGTTCAAGTTAACATAGAGACATTTACTAAGGTTAAGCCTTTGAAATGGTTGATCCAGAACAAAAAGTCCTTTCAAAATGTCCAACTCTGGACTTGATGGAGGGCCAAAGAACAGCCCTAACTAGAGCAAGATTTCAGCTCCTGGACACTATGGTAAAATATGGCAATTTCATCTACTACCTTATCCAGAGGCAATATGTATATTACATGCCACAAATGGAGGACATAATTCATATCGTCTTTGATTACCAACTCTATGTTTCAGCCAGAGCATAGGACTTAAACTCAGTAATTGATCTGACAGCCTATCGGGATCCTAGCAATACACTCATATTTCTTACTTGTTCCAAGATACAAAGACAGAAGAAAGAGTGCCATGTTTTTTTTTTAATAAATTTTTTTTTAGTTTTTTAAAACAAACAAACATAAAAACATCTCCCATCCAAATACAGTGTGTCGGTGGGTTTGGTTACAAATCTCTTTTGCAATTTCACCATATAAAAAGGTAAAGGTAAAAGTTCCCCTCGCAAATATGTGCTAGTCGTTCCCGACTGTAGGGAGTGGTGCTCATCTCCGTTTCAAAGCCGAAGAGCCAGCGCTGTTGGAAGACGTCTCTGTGGTCATGTGGCCGGCATGACTCAAAGCCAAAGGCGCACGGAACACTGTTACCTTCCCACCAAAGGTGGTCCCTATTTTTTCTACTTGCATTTTTACGTGCTTTCAAAACTGCTAGGTTGGCAGAAGCTGGGACAAGTAACGGGAGCTCATCCCGTTACACGACAGCACTAGGGATTCGAACCGCTGAGCTGCCGACCTTTCAATTGACAAGCTCAACGTCCTAGCCCCTTTACCATATACATCTCGTTAATTTATCTATACATTTTATCAATCTAATATATGTCCAAACATTTTAATCAATTAATCCTTTAGTTACCTAAGACATTTCATTCTCTCATTACATATAGGTTTTTCTAAATTAATATTATGCATCATCCATTCAATTCTCTTAAATCAATTATATAATTCAACATATTTTCTGTTAAAAACCTTTCTCCAGTCTTTTTTAAAGAGTGCCATGTTTATAGCTAAAGCTTCCAAATGAAAACTTTCTATCTTGCTCAGACTGAGGTCAACTAGCAAGAGGACATTCTTACCAGATTATTTCATTTAATATTTTTTTTGTATAATCCAAAACACTGTATTATTTTATTAAACTCCGCATTTAGGATTGATTTTTCTAACAGCATTTACTGACGCATACACTGCCTCACAAATCGTGACCTCCCTATTTCATTTAATCCTGCCTCCCTGTCCATCTGTATTTAAAAATATAATTGGAGCAGATTATAGCACATAGATTATTCATTAAGCTTCTTAACCAAAGAACAAAAAGTTAATCACATGCTAAGGTGAAGGAGATCTGTCTGGATTCCAGTGCCAATCATTTTGCAATTTCTATCAAAAGGTAAGGCTTTTAGATGTAGAAAGCAAAAAAAAAAAAAAGGATTAAATAGCATCAAAAAAGTGACAAGTGTTGTCACCCAAGTGATCAATCAGAGTTTTGCACCTCAAGTTTGATAGCCAACCTGATGAATCACCATATTTTGTCACCCCACCACATACTCCTCATCCTCCTTCGTTCTGCACCCCCCTTGCTAAAAAAAATAGACCAGATATATTTTGGAAATAAGAAGAACACCACAAGTTGATAAAAGTGCAATTTTGCAATTGCAATTTTGATTGCAAGACTTTGTTAGTTGGTTTAATTTGTTTAAAGGGTCCTTGAGCAGCTCAGACTGCTAAGACAGTCTGTTATTAACAGCAGCTGCTTGCAATTACTGCAGGTTCAAGCCCCACCAGGCCCAAGGTTGACTCAGCCTTCCATCCTTAATAAGGTAGGTAAAATGAGGACCCAGATTGTTGGGGGCAATAAGTTGACTTTGTATATAATATAAAAATGGATGAAGATTATTGCTTGACATAGTGTAAGCTGCCCTGAGTCTTCGGAGAAGGGCGGGATATAAATGCAAATAAAAAAAAAAGGAATCAGATGGTGCAGAACCAAATAAGGGTTCTTATTTTGTGGGTGCACTATTCATTGATAGACATCTCACAACCTCCACATTATATGCAATTTGAAAAAGATTCTGATGTATTTTCTTTTCGATTCAGTGTGGACAAAACTGGCTAGTTCATGAACGTCTTCATACATTAAGCTGAGTAGAAATTATGTGACCTTCCAACTGTCTGATTCCATTCCCCCGTCTTCAATACTGTAGTAACATCAAATTAGCTGTCAAGTGATGGAGTCCTATCTAATTCTAATAAACCTTACTGTGTTCAATAGAGCTTACCCTTAGATAAGAACGTGCTTCTGTTACATGAGTTTTTGAGGACTTTGGGGTATATCTTTTCTTCACTTTATGATGAAATCTAACTGAACTTAACATGCTCCAGGATGTAATATTGATATTACAGCAAGACAGTGTGGGCATTTGTGTGTACATGATTTGTTATTGCGAAGACACTGGAAGAATACAAATTGTTCTGTAGGCACATTTTATTACTAAACCAAAAACCTTTTGCTTTCGGTACTCATTTGAATTAGTTATGACCCCAGTGTCTAGGACAAGGGTTCTTAATTTTAGGATAACAGAGCAATTAATGGGCTGCAAAGTACTGCAGCTTGTCAGCACAGATGTCCATGGAAGTGGAAAAATGAGGGCGAATGATTCAAATCAATTGTCACAAATGACATGACAGATGTATTTAATTGCAGCCGGCTCTGGAAACACAATGATATCATGACACAAGGGTCATTCTGATGTTAGCATGGCGTGTTAAAGATGTCTCTGGTTGTCAGGTGGAATTACATAGTACAGTACTATTCACAGACATCCTCGCTTAAGCATAACATACTCTGAATTTAAGCAGTGGCACCTGTCTGGACCAGCGTTTCTTAACCTTGAGTATTTTAAGATATGTGAACTTTGACTGTCACAATTCCCCAGCTACTATGGCTGGCTGAAAATTTCTGAGAGTAAAAGTCCACATGTCTTGACGTTTGCAAGGTTGAAAAATATTGCTCTAATGTTAATGTGACCTGCTGCTTATTGTACATTCAATACTTAAAATATAAGAATCCCAAACTGAATGGATTGCCAAAGGCTTAATGAGGATGAAAAAGAGCTGCTTCAAACTCTGGAGAACTCTGGTTCAACAAAGGTATGATGATCCTTCAAAGCATCTAAACTGAGCACTGAGGACTTTGAAAGGAAACTATTCAATCAGCTACCTAAAAAGCTCTTTGTGAGTTTAGTTGCATTTCTGTGGTTTCTGAGGTTATTACTGTCAATATGTTGTGTAACTGTATAACTTTACTTCTCTCTATATGGAAAACAATAAAGTGGGATTGTGTGATATGGTATGATGAGCTGTCGCATATTGATATGCTTAACCAGTCAATTAGCTTTATCATCCAATTATCTGCTTCTATCTCTAGCAATATAAGATTCTGAAAGTCTTCATTAGATCAGAATGCACAAATAATTCACTTGTAGGAAAAACTATTCTTCTTCTAGTATAATACAACTCTGAGGATTGGCTAAATCCTTGAACAAACACAATAATTCCACTTCGCTTGATATTAAATAATGAGAAAGTAAATCACTAGTGGATTTTGAATTTTTCCAGAGAACTTTAGACAGCTATGGGAAAGGAAGGAAGGAACTTAACCACCATACTTTCCATGTTGGGGATGAAATCGCATACATTTTGTAAAAACAGGGTGGAACAACAACTGATGACCTCATTTTACTGGTCCACAATAGAAAGTGTCCTCACTTATTGCATCACAGTACGGCATGCTGGTCTGACAGCCGCAGATAGAAAAACATTACAGAGGGTGGTGAGTACAGCACAAAACATTGTGGGCTGTCCCCTGATACCACTAGATGAGATCGCTAGGGCTCGCTGCCTTAGAAGAGTGAGGAAAATTCTCAGGGATGACTCTCACCCTGGTCATCATTTCTTTACCCTCCTGCCATCAGGAAGGAGATATAGAAGTATAGCCAGCCGCACAGGCTGAAGAATAGTTTTTATCCGTGGGCTGTCAGACTCCTGAATGAGAAATAACATTATAACTACATAGTAAGATGGACTGCTGGGCCAGCGCAACATGTAACTTGTTCACACTGGTGCAATAGGACTGGGTGTTTTGTTAATATGATTTATTGGGTTAGGGATTTTTTGTTTTCACTGTGAGTTGTGTTGGGGGATGCACTGAGGGAGCTCAATAAATCTCATTGTACATATGTTGTGCACTGACAATAAAGATTTGAATTGAATTGAATTGAACCAGGAATAACTGATTGAATTGGATCTTAACAGAATAATAGAATTGGAAGGAACCTCAAAGGTCCTCTAATCCAACCCCTCCCTCAGGCAGGAACCTCTATACCATTTCAGACAAATGTTTGTCTGAATTCTCCAAGTCCTTCAAATGCACATTTCAAGGTCCAATCAATAATCAGATAGTGTGTGTAAACATTTCATTTTATTTTTTTAATGTATGAACGCCTTGTCCAATTTCTATAAAAGTTTATTATTGTCTGCGTCTTCATTTCCATTTCAATGACCTTTTCTGTTGTCTCACCTGCCTCTAACATTCAAACCCATCCACGTTTTCTTTTATTTTTTTACTAGCTCGTGTTACTAATGAACTTTAAATATGATTTTGATCAGAACAATTAGTGCTAGGCTGGTAACATGGCTCAGAAAATCTAGCCTTATTGACTACCCAAACAGTGTTCTGAAATTGCCATTGTTTTTCGAAGTACAAAAAGAAGAAAGTATGGCTTTTATAAAGAGCAAACAACATTTAATAAGATACTGTTAATGGTAGATTAACAGTTAATGGTAGATGAAAAGTTAATTAAGAAATTATATAATGTTTTATTAAGCCTAAAAATGGAAGATGAACAGGTGAAAGAGACAATGATAATATGGGCAACATTTTTTGGATATAATATAGAACTAGGTAACAGGCAAAAACTTTGGGAAAGAAACTATAAATTGATGACGGCAACCATTTATAAAGAAAATTTGTATACAATATTTTGTAGGTGGCAGTTACCACCGGCAAGACTAGCAAAAATGTTTTAAAATATCTCCACCAAATGTTGGAAATGTAATTAAAAACCAGGTACATACCACCACCTGTGGTGGGTGTGGCCAAAAGCAAAAAGATTTTAGGCAAAAATACATATGGGGTTAGAAAAAAAGGTTATGACAGCATACATATTTTAAGCCAGAACTATTTTTGTTATGCATAATACCAGAAAAATATGACAAAGAGAATGTATATTTGATGCTACATGTCTTAACAGCATCAATAATCGTATTTGCACAACATTGGAAAAATGAGGAAACACCTACAGAAGAAGATGTAATTAACAAAATGTTGAACTGTGCAGAAATGGATAGATTAACACTGAAGATAAAAGAAAAAAGAAGACACAGAATACTTTGCGACTTGGGACTTATTTTACCAATGGTTGGATAACAGAGGTAGAAATTAGGAGCTTAAGATGTAAATGAATTGACCCAGACGGTACACTGTTCTTTAAGCACATATTGTATACAAAGAAAAAACTCAAAAAGAGGGAGTGGATGAAACTAACAGATAAAACCAATAACCAGAACAATTGTGACTTTTGTGTTCCCCTTTGCTGGCCCTGCCCTGTGAAATAGTAATAGTATTCAAAATCACATTTCATTGACTTGTCTAAATATGCATTAACAGATTAATAGGGAATAGTAAATAAAGCAGGATCCAATCTGGGTTGGTCACTTGGACAAGAAGTTTAGTCTTCTGAGCTTTTGGACTGGCTGGAGGTCAACCTCAGAGAACTTCTCTCTAAAGGTAAAGGTTCCCCTCGCACACACGTGCTAGTTGTTCCTGACTCTAGGGGGTGGTGCTCATCTCCGTTTCTAAGCCGAAGGGCCAGCGCTGTCTGATGACAATTCCATGGTAATGTGGCTGGCATGACTAAACGCTGAAGGCGCACGTAACGCTGTTAAACTTCCCACCAAGGTGGTCCCTTTTTTTCTGCTTGCATTTTTTATGTGCTTTCGAACTGCTAGGTTAGCAGAAGCTGGGGCAAGTAATGGGAGCTCACTCTGTTAAGCAGCACTAGGGATTTGAACTGCTGAACTACTGACCTTTCTGACTGACAAGCTCAGTGTCTTAGCCACTGAGTCACTGCATCCCCCGTCTCTTCTGGTCCTGATGACTGACCCAGAATGGATCCTGCAACATTATCTCTTACTAATGAAGACATGTATATTTGTCTTCATTAGTAAAAATAAAAATATATATGCGCTATTTGTAATAATGATCAATTAAATGTAATCAATTAAGTATTATACCCATTGCATATCATCAAAGTACTGAATTTTAGTATCCATGTATGTCTGCAGATGATCAGTTAGAATGCCAGTGTAGCGTCCAAATTGTAGGTGTTTCTTGTTTTCATTAAAAGCCAGAGAAATATATATATATATATATATATATATATATATATATATATATATATATATATATATATATATATATATATATATATATATATATATATATATATATATATATATATATATATAGGTCTTTGGTTGTTCGGGTTTTCTCCGTGTAAAATTGGAAGTGTCTTGGCGACGTTTCGAAGTCTCATTCGTCATCTTCAGGCTTCAGCTTCGTGCTTCTGGGAGCAATGTGTGATCGCAGCTGTTTCTTCCTTTTAACTGCTAGTGGGGTTTGAACTGATTGGGTGGGAGCTTGGCTGTGCTCTGATTGGATGGGGGTTTTCTGTGCTCTGATTGGCTGGGGTGTGTCCTGTGTTGGTGGGGGCTTGGTTGTGCTCAGTCTAATCTGTGCTGCAGGGGGATTTGAGCTGGTGAGCTGCACTGCTGCTGTTTGGCTTCGTGTTCGTGGTCGTGCTACATCTTCGTAGTGGGTGTCAGTCTGCTGCATGTATGGATTGGAGGGGTTTGAAGTGGCTAATGTTGCAGCTGCGGTCTGGCTTCTGGTCCTTGGTCGTGCTTCCTGATCAGTGTGGGTTTGGGTGTGCTTTCTGGGTGGATGTGTGGTGGTGACATCCTGTGTGGACCTCGTGAGTGTGGGTCTGGTGTCATTCCTCGTGTTAGGGATATATATATATTTGTTTTCTGAGGTTTTCTCCCGTGTAAAATTGGAAGTGTCTTGGCGACGTTTCGACGAAGTCTCATTCGTCATCTTCAGGCTTCAGCTTGAAAGGAAGAAACAGCTGCGATCACACATTGCTCCCAGAAGCACGAAGCTGAAGCCTGAAGATGACGAATGAGACTTCACGAAACGCCGCCAAGACACTTCCAATTTTACACGGAGAAAACCCGAACAACTAAAGACCTATATATATATATATATATATATATATATATATATATATATATATATATATATATATATATATATATATATATATATATATATATATATATATATATATATATATATATATATATTACATTTATACCCCGCCGTTCTCCGAAGACTCAGGGCGGCTTACACTATGTTAAGCAATAGTCTTCATCCTATTTGTATATTTGTATACAAAGTCAACTTATTGCCCCCAACAATCTGGGTCCTCATTTTACCTACCTTATAAAGGATGGAAGGCTGAGTCAACCTTGGGCCTGATGGGACTTGAACCTGCAATAATTGCAGGCAGCTGTTGTTAATAACAGCTGTTTAGCAGCCTGCGCCACTCAAGGACCCCTTTGAAAGGAATTGTCAGGCCTGGAATCCATTTTTTGCACTGGGCCTTTAGGCCTGCCACATTTATTGCTATGGGAGATTGGAAGGGGGGATTGTATGGAGCGGGGTGATATGTAGTCATAATAACATTATTTTCTCAAAGAGTCAAGGACATCTTGCCCTGCACTTGGAGGGATGTGACTGAGAGGCATCTCCAATTGGAAGGATGTTTGTTTGGACCACATGATTGACAAGTGGGTGCTGAACAGACACTTTCCTTTGGGTGGGAAAAACCTGGAAACTTTCAGATTTGGGTTTTTCCAGATGTGCCAAAATGATATTTCTAATAAAATGGAACTTTGAGGAACTTCAAGCCTTGGAGCCTTCTTTTGTTGGGGGTGTTACTTGGAACCCTGACAGGCACAAAAATAATTTCTTGTTCCTTTTTATTCTTTCTGATTTTTTTTTTTAAAAATGTGGACCAAAATGTATACGTTGGTCCTAACTTCTGGGCTGTCCTGGTTTGTAAGAAAGCCCTGTGATGCTAAAAAGAGCATGATCTGTCCCATCGATTGTTCTTGACTTTATTCCCTTTCTCTCAGCTATGAACTTGTTTGATATGGTTAGCGGCAAGCCTTAATTCTGCAGTCAATTTTGCTAATGGAATGTTAGACATCTGAATTCATCTTGCCAAACCAGCTAGAAGTTAAATTCAGATCTCTGCACCGTAAATGCTTTTTAAATTTTAATGAAACATTTTCTACACTATATTCATTGTTTACTGAACAATGTGGTGGTTGCTGTGGGATTTTCTACTTACCCCTGTTGCTTCTGACATTTTTTTAAAAAAATAGTTAAATTCAGGAAGATCATTTCAAAGCGTATTGCAGTGAAAAATGGGGAAGTGATTGGAACTTTGCAGTGTTAATGCTTCCTAAACAATCTACCATTTGGGATTTTTCCTTCCGGACTGTCAAAAAATGAGACAGCTGTAGATGTTTTAATGGGAACATTGTGTCCACCATTGTTGCCTATGGACAAACAAACAAAACAAAAACAAAACAAAAACAAAACCCAACTGATTTTTAAACCATCTTTTTCCAGATTGATTATACGCAAATATAAATTGAAGTCTGCTTTGAATTCAATTCAATTCAAACAAAATCAAAGCTGGTTCATAGAATGGGTTAGGTAAGATAGAAGGTAAAGGTTCCCCTCACACATATGTGCTAGTCATTTCCAACTCTAGGGAGCAGTGCTCATCTCAGTTTCAAAGCTGAAGAGCCAGTGCTGTGTGAAGATGGCTCCGTGGTCATGTGGCCGGCATGACTCAATGCCAAAGGCGCATGGAACGCTGTTACCTTCTTACCAAAGGTGGCCCCTATTTTTCTACTTGCATTTTTTACATCTTTCAAACTGTTAGGTTGGCAGAAGCTGGGACAAGTAATGGGAGCTCACCCCGTTACACGGCACTAACTGCTGAACTGCCAACCTTTCAATCGACAAACTCAGCATCTTAGTCACTGAGCCACTATAGAATGGGTTATGTTGTAATTATTGAGTCTGTCATTTGCACCTCTGTAACTGTCTGGTTTGGTTCTGTACCCAACAAGAAAGACACAGATTTCAGAGGATAATTAGAACTGCAGAAAAAATAATTGCTACCAACCTGCTTCCATTGAAGACTTGTATACTGGACGAATCAAGAAGAGGGCTGTGAAAATATTTACAGATCCCTCACATCCTGGACATAAACTGTTTCAACTCCTACCATCAAAACGACCCTATAGAACATTGCACACCAGAACAACTAGACACAAAACAGTTTTTTCCTGAAGGCCATCACTCTGCTAAACAAATAATTCCCTCAACAATGTCAAACTATTTACTAAATCTGCACTACTATTAATCTTCCCATCACCAATCTCTTTCCACTTATGACTGTATGACTGTAACTTTGTTGCTGGCAATCCTTATGATTTATATTGATATATTGACCAGCATAACTTTTTGTTGCTGTGACTAAGGGTTAAATTGCAACCTATGACCATCATTTTTGTTGTAAATGTTGTACCTTTGATGAAGGTATTTTTTTTTCTTTCTTTTTCTTTTCTTTTATGTACACTGAGAGCATATGCACCAAAACAAATTCCTTGTGTGTCCAATTACACTTAGCCAATAAATTCTATTCTATTCTATTCTATTCTATTCTATTCTATTCTATTCTATTCTATTCTATTCTATTCTATTCTATTCTATTCTATTCTCAGCCAGAAGGAAAAGACAATGAACCATTGGTTAGATTGCTGAAATGGTATTGGAATTCATTTGCCTATGGACACCTCTATAGTTGTTCTCCTTGGTGGCAGACTGTGCAAGCGGTGGTCAGCCATAGAAGCTCATTGCCACATTAGCCATTGAGTTTTAGGAATATGCTGCTGTTGTTTATCAGCTCTGTTGCATCTCTTTTGCTAAAGCTTAAAATGCTTTTCTGCAGCCTGAGGTGTTAGAAAATATTTTCCCCCGATGAATTTAATAATCTTCTCTAGGCCCTTGGGTCCTAAGTATCAATATGCGTAAAAAAAAAATATTACAAATTACCATTGCTTTGGAAACAATAAATGTGTTCCTTCAATTTTAGGGATTGTAAAACCTCAGTATGAACAGTTAAAAAGTATATTGCTTTCCATAAATATTTCATTTCTTCATCTGCATTGTGTTTTTTTATTAGAAACCAAGTTGCAATGAAGTAATTAAAAATGTTTCTTTTGCTTATTTACGGTATGCATACTGTGACCTTAATCTCTCCCCCCCTCCTGATTAGTTTAATCAAATGAGAAATGGGGAAAGATGGCAATAATTTGCAACTGAGAAAAAAATTATTATTGCACATAACATGGCATACATTAAAAACCAGCTTCTCCTCAGAGTTAATGAAATGAAGCGATTGAACACTGTTCCCTTAAACAATCTGAGAATTTGTTTATCTCTCACTGGTAAACAAATAACAAATCAAATGTTACCTCTTAAAGTCCTTTTTAGATCTTTACTAGACAACTCTGTGACCAGTTGGGTCATCCTTTGAGAGAAAGATAGTGCAGTCTCATGTGACCAGACCGAACATTAAATTTTCCTAAATGGTTTTGTTATCACAAGGATGGGCAAAAAAGTAGTGAGAGCAGGAGGGACTTTTGACTTTCTGCTGGCTTCCCCATTGACTTTGCTTGTTGGAAACGGGTAGGGAGTATTGGAAATCATGATCAAGTGACTGCAGGGATACTGCAATTACCACAACTCTGTCTATAAAACTGGTCTGAAATTGGTCTAGACCAGGGGTCTCCAAACTTGGCAACTTTAAGACTTGTGGACTTCAACTCCCAGAATTCCTCAGCCAGCAGAGCTGGCTGAAGAATTCTGAGAGTTGAAGTCCACAAGTCTTAAAGTTGCCAATGTTAGAGACCCCTGGTCTAGACATTCTGGAAATTTTAATTCCCCTGGAGTACTGGATCCTGGGCATTTTTTGTTTTTCTTTTACACATTCTTTAAACCAGCAGATTTTAGGCATCTGCCTAGGGGCCTCTGTGGCTCAGACTGGTAAGACAGTCTGTTATTAACAGCAGCTGCTTGCAATTACTGCAGGTTCTAGTCCCACCAGGCCCAAGGTTGACTCAGCCTTCCATCCTTTATAAGGTAGGTAAAATGAGGACCCAGATTGTTGGGGGCAATAAGTTGACTTTGTATATAATATACAAATGGATGAAGACTATTGCTTGACATAGTGTAAGCCGCCCTGAGTCTTTGGAGAAGGGCGGGATATAAATGCAAATAAAAAAAAATTTAAAAAAAATTCTTGATTCAAAAAAAAAAAAATTGCACCATTTAGTAATCACAGTTTCTTTTCTATTGTAACTTCAGAAAAAGTTTCATTAAAGCCAAATTTCAGAAGAAAGAATGTTTTGGTCCTTTTGCTTCATCTTAAGGATGTTCATCAGAAAGTCAATTACTCAATAATTAGAAAAATAATTACTCAAGCTTAGTTACTCAATCTGCTTGCATATCCGGACAACACAGGGATACAATGTTGTGGTGCCATTCTGTACTGCTTCCTCCCTTTTTTTCCCTGCCGTGTGTAGAAAGACATTGATTCTGGATTCACTGTCTCTGTTCACGTGTAAAACATATTTATGGAAGGAGCTTTTTAGGATCCCAACTGACTGAAGGGAAGCCAATCTAGTGCCATAGGAATACACTGCAGCGTTGACTTTGTTTTGCTGGAATGGAGAGCAAGTAACTTCAGGAAAAACTTCAGAAAATCAATGGAAGGTTATCTTAGCATGCTTTAGAGAAGGGAGGAACACCGACAGAGAATTACCGTATTTTTCGGACTATATGATGCACCGGAGTATAAGACACACCTTAGTTTTTGGGGAGGAAAATAAGAAAAAAACTGATTGGCAGGTGGATCTGCCTCCTGGAATACCCCCAATCAGCTGTTTCCAGAGGTGAATTATAGTAACAGGTTCTTTGGTTGTGAGCTCTGTGCCTTGCCTTTTTTTTCTGCCTCTGAAAGCCTCCGAAACAGAGCTTCAGAAAAAAAGCCCCTGAAGGTCTGTTTGGAGGCTTCTTTTCTGTAGCTCTGTTTGGGGGCTTCTTTTATGAAGCTCTTTTGGAGGCTTTTTTTCTGAAGCTCTGTTTGGGGGCTTTTTTTTCTGAAGCTCTGTTTGGAGGCTTCTTTTCTGAAGCTTCATCTCTGATGCTTTTTTCAGCCTCTGAAACCTCGATTTGAGAAGCTGGGCAGGGATACATTCGGAGTATAAAACACACCCAAATTTTCACCCTCTTTTTTGTGGGGGGGAAAGGTGTGTCTTATACTCCAAAAAATGCAGTAGAAGTGCATTGCTTATAAAATGTCTATAAGCAATGAATTGCTAAAACCCTAAACCTAAACTATACCATATCCTGCCACAAATCCTGGGGATAATGTATTACCACTGCACTTTTCTACTTTATTTCAGATGGGGGGGGGAAAACTATTCTGGCATCAAATTAGTAACAGTGGCAGCTTTCTTCCCTACTTATTTCTATCTCCTCCACAGGTGTAAGGAAGCATGGGCTGAAGCTAGACTGCTTTCCAGAATGAAAATAGGTTATTCATTAAGAATTCAAGTCTTTATTCTGAACTGAATAAAGCAAAGAGCTGAAAGGAAGTAAAGAGAGAAAGAGAAGGAAAAAAAATTAAAACAATTGCAAAACTATTCCAAATAAATTTTTGTCAGCTGTTCTCTCCCTGATATACACTTATGAGCATGCAGAACAAAATCCCAGAAGTTTAGATTACTGTATGCAATAAAAATCAATTGTATAGTTATACTGCATCTAGCTCTGTTGGATAAATTGCATCTAATATTTTTATGATCTAGAACTCATATTCCTCTAGTTTGGATTTCTTCATTCCTTGGCCTCAGGCATTTTTGGGTAAACCCCTCGGGGATGACAGAGAAAGCAAAATAGTCTTATTTTTTAAAAAGCTCACAGGAAATCTTTTCACTCCTGATTGGTGGCACTTAAAAAACAACAACACACACACACACACACCTGGGATTGGTTGCCATTATTCAGTATCTGGATTGACAGATTAGGAATGACTGACAGTTCAAATTTAGAGCCTCATTTAATTCCTTCATGGCTGAACCTCTTGGGAAGAGATTTTTCTCCATTCACTTCAAGAATGAAAGAAGGACAGGTGAAGTAACAGAATTAGAAATCAGAGAAAGAAGTGGGGGGAGGGAGGGAATTCAGTTGCTTTTTGGAAAAAAGATTTTTGGGACAACCATGCCCTGCATACGAGAGAGAGGGGGGGTGTTATGTTTGGGCAATCACGAGGCCAGGAGACCAGGGTAGTGACAACAGCTCTTTAATATACAGTGAACCCAGCAGCCAGTACTGGGGTAAACCTCTCTTTATATACAATTTGGCCGGTGGCCTCAACCAATCAGCAACGTGCTAATTCCCGCCAAAACTTTTAAATATACATTACACTCCTTCCCTCCCAGAAAACACTTTACTTATATTTGCATACATTTAACATATTATTTCTCTACGTAGTCGCGCAGGTACGCTGGGCGTTTCCTAACTCGCCTGGACCTGCGCAGTTCATTATCTGGGAGTGAGTCGAGCTGACGGGAGGGACTGCTCGTTCCTCTCAGCTCCTCCTCCGGGCCATCCGGCCTTGGATTACTTGCCGAGTCTTGGCCGCTGTCCTCAGGAAGGACCGGATGGTGTCGCTGGACCTCGTCTGAGCCAGATAAGTCCCCCGTTTTTTCTCGGCTTAAGTCAGCTGCGGGTTCAATCAATGAATAGTCAGGGCCCGTCCCGTCTATGTCTGGTCTAGTGACAATCCTATTCCTTAGCTGATCTATGTGGCGTCTCCACACTCGGCCGTCCTCTATCTCTACAAGATAAGACTTGGGCCCCGTGATGTCAATGATTGTTCCCTTTAACCAGTTTGGGCCGTCACCGTAATTGTGTGCCCATACAGGACTCTCTATGGTTAGTTCCCTTGTTTTGCCTGATATTGTTTTGTACCCATCTGGCGTGTAATTCGGGTTTAACCGGTCTAAGGGGCATCTTAGTTTTCGCCCCATCAGTAGCTCCGCTTGGCTGCGGCCAGTAGCTACACAAGGGGTCCTGTGTTGTACCGTTAGGAATGCGTCAATTTGTGATTGCCAACCACAATGCCTCTTTCGCGCTCTGGACGAAACGTTCAGCAAGGCCGTTCGTCGCAGGGTGGAAAGGCGCTGAGAGGGCATGTCGGATGCCCTCGTCTGCTAAGTACCCCTCAAAAAGTGTCGCGGTGAACTGTGGCCCATTGTCTGACACGAGAGTGTCCGGCAGCCCGTGCGTAGCGAAAAGGTGCCTTAGTGCTGAAATGACAGCTTCAGCGGTTGTGGATTTCATTAGGATGATCTCCAGCCATTTGGAGAATGCATCCACCACTATTAGAAACGTTTGGCCATGAAAGGGGCCCGCGAAATCTATGTGTATACGGGACCAAGGGCCTTGGGGTTTCTCCCACTCCCGGACTGGGGCCGTTGGTGGTAGTGGTCTGGACTCCTGGCACCTTTGGCATTTGCCAACCTTGTCGCTAATCTCCTTGTCCATTAGGGGCCACCACACATAGCTTCTAGCTAAACCCTTCATTCTCACGATCCCAGGGTGACCTTCGTGCAGAAGTTCCAGAACTTTTTCCCTCAATTTCTCTGGAACTACCACCCTATCCCCCCAGAGCAGGCACCCCCCTTGCACGGATAATTCCCTGCTTTTCTTGACAAATTCTTTGAAATGCTCGCCCGGCGCAGCGGGCCACCCTCTTTGGACCCAACCAATTACAGTTCTCAAAGTAATGTCCCGGTATGACGCCCGAGCCACCTCCTTAGACGTGACTGGGCCAGAGTCCAGAGAGTCAATTAACAGTATGTGCATCCCCGGAGTCCTCGATCGCCCCTGGCAGTGGGCATCAGCTTAACGCGTCCGCATGCCCCAACTCCTTTCCTGGCCGATGCTGCAGTTTATAGGAGTAGGCGGCTAAAAAGATAGTCCATCGGGTCAATCGGGGTGAAAGTGCCACAGGCGTTGGGCGGTCGCCAGCCAGCAACCCCAACAGTGGTCTGTGGTCTGTAACAATTTCAAAGTCTCTACCAAAAACGTATTCGTGAAACTTTTTTACGCCTGAAACTATAGCTAGGGCTTCCCTATCCAGCTGACTATAGTTCCTCTCTGCCGAGGACATTGTTCTGGAGTAGAAGGCTATTGGGGCTTCTGTGCCATTTGGAAGCCTGTGGCTGAGCACAGCACCCACCCCGTAGGGGGAAGCATCGCAAACTAATACCAATGGCATTGTGCCATGATACTGGATCAGTAAACTATCGCTCGAGAGTAGGTTTTTTACTGCCTCGAAAGCCCTAGCTTCCGTCTTTCCCCAAGACCAAACAGTATTCTTTCCAAGTAACTTATGTAGCGGTTCGGCAACGGTTGCCTTATTTTTCAAAAAGACCGCGTAAAAGTTCACTAGACCCAGGAATGCCTGCAGCTCTGTTTTGTTTTTGGGCGCTGGAGCCTTTCTTATTGCCTTGACCTTGCTCTCCGTGGGGTGAATTCCTTCCTTGTCTATTCTGTAGCCCAAGAACTCTACGGATTCTACCCCTATTTGGCATTTGTTCACTTTAACTTTTAGACCGGCTGACCGGAAAATGCCCAAAACTTTTCTCAAACGCTCCCCCAATTCGTCTAAATTTTCGGCTGATACCAATACATCATCAAAATAGGGGACCACCCCCGGGAGCCCTTGCAGAAGTCGCTCCATTAAATTTTGAAATAGGCCAAGTGCCACACTCACCCCAAACTGTAACCGGGTACACTTGAAAGCACCTCGGTGAGTCACAATTGTCTGGGCTTCGGCTGTGTTGGCGTCTACGGGCAGTTGTTGATAGGCTTGGGCCAAATCTAATTTGGCAAAAACGTGCCCTTGCCCCAGCGAGTGCAGCAAGTGTTGCACCACTGGGACCTGGTAAGCGCTTTTTTGCAAGGCTTTGTTTAAAGTTGCCTTGTAGTCAGCGCAGATTCTAATTGACCCATCTGGTTTCACTGGGGTGACGATTGGCGTCTCCCACTTTGCATGATCGACTGGCACTAGTATCCCCTGACTGACTAGTTTGTCTATCTCTCTGTCAATCTTGGGTTTAAGGGCAAAAGGAACCCTCCTTGCTTTTAACCGTATGGGGGCTACCTGGGGGTCTAAATTGAAAGAAATAGGGGTCCCCTTGTACTTGCCCAGGCAGTCCTTGAAAACATCTTCGAATTCGTCCATGAGTGTGTCCTTTAGGTTAAAGTCATTTCTGTAGATGCCAGTCACTCCCATGCCCAATGCTCGGAACCAGTCTAGTCCCAACAAGCTTGGCAGGGTCCCTTCGACTATCGTGATGGGCAGGGTTTTCTTGTGTGGTCCGTACTCGACGCGGACGGATGTTGTCCCTCGAACAGGGATGCGATTTCCTTGGTAGTCTTGAACTTTTAGCCGCTGTGTTTGCAGTTTGCGTTTGGCGATTTTCGGCAAAGCTTTCGCAAAAGTGTCCCAGGACATGATTGTGATCGCTGACCCTGTGTCCACCTCCAGTCGGCACGGCACTCCTTCGATTTTCGGTTTTGTGAAGATTTTCTTCTCCACGCGGGTTGCTGCACGACCCACTATTACGGTTGTTCGATTTGACTTCGCGCCCTTTTTGTTTTGACCAATCACGGGTCGCCTTGCCGATCCCGCGCTCTGATTGGTTGGTTTGAATTTTCGGCGGGAAGGTTGGGGTGCTCGACAGACTTGAGCCAGGTGCCCCTTCTTCTCGCACCGCCAACATGTAGCATCCTTGAACTTGCATTGTTGACGCTGGTGTTGACCTCCGCAACTTCCGCATTCATCCCGGTCTTCTTTCCTCGGTCTCCCGGTGTAAAAAACTCCTTCCTCATCCTCGCCGTCTGATTCGGTCTGGACTTCTTCGTTGTGGACCGGAGTTGATTTCACGCTCGCCGTTGGTGTGAGTGGCTTTTGTAGGGTTTCCGCCGCTTGGGTGGACATTTCATGAGCTCTGGCTTCGTCCAGAGCGTTTGCCAGCATTAGGTTGCTTTTGGATAGCAGCCGCCTCCGCAAACGAATGTCTCTGACCCCACGGATGAGTTGCTCCAACAGTTCCTCATCCAAGTCTCGGTACCCACAATATTTGGAGGCTTTCCTCAGGGCGGCCATGTAATCGCTGATGGACTCGCCCTCTTGCTGTCTGCGCTCTCCAAATTCAAAACGCTGCACATATTTGGACGGCGTTGGCGCGAAATGGTTTTTCAATAGGTTCTGCAGAGTTTGCCACGATACCGATTGTACCGGCGTTGGCTCTGCCAGGGCTTCTGCGATGTCAATGACCTCGGGACCACAATGGCTCAGGAAATATGCCCTTTTTCTGTTGTCTGGAACTCCTTGCAGTTCGTTCGCCTCGAGGAAACTCTCGAAACGGGTCATGTATGTCCCCCATTTCTCCTTGGATGGGTCAAACGGCGCGGGCGGTGTGTAGCCGGCCATCGCTGCGTTCCGCCCTGAATTTTGCTGGGTTCGGTCCTCGTAGTGCGTTCAGCTCTTTCCTGGTGCTTTTAGCCTCGGTATCCCACCCTCGTTGCCAGTGTTATGTTTGGGCAATCACGAGGCCAGGAGACCAGGGTAGTGACAACAGCTCTTTAATATACAGTGAACCCAGCAGCCAGTACTGGGGTAAACCTCTCTTTATATACAATTCGGCCGGTGGCCTCAACCAATCAGCAACGTGCTAATTCCCGCCAAAACTTTTAAATATACATTACAGGGGGGCAGGAAGGGAGGGAGGGAGAGGGAGAGGGAGAGAGAGGAGGAGGATGATAGGGGTTGGGCTGGGATTGGGGTGAGGGGAGGAGGAAGGGAGGGAGGGAAAGAGAAGGGAGGAGGATGAATATGGGGTGGGGAAAGGAGAGGGAGGGAGAGAAAGGGAGAGGGAGAGAGAGAAAGGGGGAGAGACAGAGAAAGGGAGAGGGAGAGGTAGGAGGAGGAGGAAGGCGGTTGGGGTGCGGTTGGGTATGAGAGTGAAGGAAGGAGGGGAGGGAGGGAGAAAGAGAGAAGGCAGGAGGTTAGTATGGGGTGGGGAAGGAGAAGGAGGGAGAGAGAGAGAGAGAGAGAGGGAGAGGGAAGGGGAGAGAGAAAGTGGGAGAGAGAAAGGGAGAGGAGGGACAGAGGCTGCAGGAGGAGGATGGGGGTTGGGATGGGGTTGGGGGTGAGGTGAGGGTGATGAAAAGAGAAGAGGGGAGGGAGGTAGAGAAGAGAGAGAAGGAGGAGGATCAGTATGGGGTGGAGGAAGGAGAGGAGGAGGAAGAGGGAGAAAGAGCTTGTGCCTTTATCTTTGGTAGGAAAACTATGTGAAACGAGGAGGGGAAAGAGAAGGAGGAGGATGAATATGGGGTGGGAAAGGAGGAGGAGAGAAAGGGAGAGGAGAGAGAGAAAGGGAGAGAGAAAGGAGAGGAGGAGGAGGAGGAGGAAGGGGTTGGGGTGGGGTTGGGTATGAGAGTGAAGGAAGGAGGGAGGGAGGAGAAAGAGAGAAGGAGGAGGTTAGTATGGGGTGGGGAAGGAGAAGGAGGGGGAGAGAGAGAGAGAGACAGGGAGAGGGAAGGGGAGAGAGAAAGTGGGAGAGAGAAAGGGAGAGGAGGGACAGAGGCTGCAGGAGGAGGATGGGGGTTGGGATGGGGTTGGGGGTGAGGGTGAGGGTGATGAAAAGAGAAGAGGGAGGGAGGTAGAGAAAGAGAGAGAAGGAGGAGGATCAGTATGGGGTGGAGGAAGGAGAGGGAGGGAGGAAGAGGGAGAGAAAGAGCTTGTGCCTTTATCTTTGGTAGGAAAACTATGTGAAACGAGGAGGGGGGGAAATGAGGTCTTTAGCATCCAAAATAATCACAGAATTACTTTGACCTACTTTAGTTTCTCTGTTGAATGTAGGAAATTGGGGTGAGGGGGGAGAGAAGGCACTTTAAATCTTGATTTCTAGACTCAATCAAGCTGTAAGTGTCCCAGCATGACCACTTTTGAACCAATATGAATTCAGAAAGGCAAGAACAGTCACCTTGACTGTTCTTCAAGTCTTGAAGACAAAAGGCGATTATTCACACATGCACACACATGCAGACACACACTCACTCACAGAGAGAGAGAGAGATGGGTGGAGGGAGAGTTAGATTCAGAATGGATGATTTCTAAAAGGAAAAAAAAACATAACTATATTTTCATTCTTGATAAAAAGGACAAGTTTTGGGTTGAAGCAGAACTACTTAAATATTCTTCAAAGGGGACTTTGAAGAATCAGGACACTCAAGGGGAGATGAAGGTGTTTTCTTTCTTTTATTTAGAAAAGGAAATCACATTATTGCATTAAAAGAGTTTCCTATTAGTACATTAATAAGAGGCTAATGCTCTCCAGTTTCCATATCAAAAGTATCATCGCTAGGATCAAAAACTGCTTTTGAAAGATTTTGATCAGTTCAGAACTGAGGGAAATTTCACATTAAATATCTTGGTACATTTGTCCATATTGTGTCGTGGTTTTTTCTTTCTTTCTTTCTTTTTTTGATCATTTAAATTTCTCCTGAAGGAATAATTCTTATACTGATGAACAAGATTCTATTAACTCCTGTCCAGATGAATTTTGACACTAAAGTGTCTCAGCAGGATGTGGCACAACATTTTAATAATTCATTTGCCCTATTTGTATTTATTGCTGATAGAATAATATACATATTTGATCTGAATTCATCTTGTGGTGATAAACCTATGCATGGATAGTTAGAAAAAAAATCCCCATGAATAGGTATAAAAAACAGGGATCTGTGAGTAACTATGCATAAGTTTTGCTGCAAATGTAAGGGTCACATAGAATATTGAATAATAGAGCTGGAGGGGGTCTCAAGGTCCGTGTTGTGACTCGTCCTCCCTCCCTCCTCTCCTCAGCCGGGCCCCTCCCGTCTCCAACCAGGCCTTTTATTATAATGAAGATGAACGGCCTGTCATGACTCCAGCCCCCGGCCCTGACCCCATGCCCAGAGAGGATTCAAGGAGTGAAAGGAGAAGCCCAATAAACCACACTCATACAGCATGTGTTCCTTTGGCTCAGCCTTCAGAGCAGGAAGCCAGCCAGGTGGTGGAATTACCCGGGCCTACTCCCTCTGACCCCTCCCTTTCCCAGACGCTGACAGCAGATCCAGCTGAGGACAATTCAGAGTGGATGGACACTCGCTTCCAGAGATCTGAGAGGCGACGCCAGCAGAAGGAAGGGTGGGGCAGGCCTGGATAAATGCTGAGTCATGGAGCCACACTCCACAGCCTATATAAAGGACCTGCTTTTGACATTTCAACCTTGAGTCAAGCAAAGTCTTATCTAGTTTGCTGATATCGGACTCTTATCGCTGAAGTCACAATTTGGACTCCTGCCTGCCCTGATAAACCTTGAAGGAACTTGGCAAGCTGCAGAGGCTTCGTTGCCAAGTTTGTTACGGACTTCCTTGACTCATTCATCAGAGAGTGGGTGGGACATGACAGTCCTAGTCCAGTGATGGCTAACCTTTTCCGGACTGAGTGCCCAAAGCGCATGTGCACATGCACTCGAACCCCCAAAATGCAATGTACGTGCACCTCCCATGTATGTGCCCAGCTCCCACGCATGCATGTGTGCCCCTGCATGCGCCCCACCCCAGGCATGCGGCTGCCGCACATGCCCACCCCTGCATGTGTGCACCCCCGCATGCACTCCTCCCCCTATGCATGCGTATGCATGCGTATGCCCCCTGCATGTGTATGCCCCTCTGCCATGAGCTTGCATGGCAGAGACCTGAAGACCAACTGGCCAGTGGGAGGTGTGTGCGCATGAGCTGAACTAGGGTGACAGCTCATATGCCCACAGAGAGGGCTCTGCATGCCACCTCTGGCACACGTGCCATAGGTTTGCCATCACAGTTCTAGTCCAACCCCCTGCTTGAGCAGGAGACCCTATATCGGGGCTGTCAAACTCTTGGCGTACAGGCCACACCCAGTTTAATGAAGTGGAAAGAAGTCCCGCTACATCACATGCTGCTACCCTGATAACACAAATTTGACACTCCTGCCCTATACCATTTCAGCAAAATGGTCATTCAATCTTTTTTTTTTTTTTTGAAAGCCTCCAGTGATGGATCACCCAAACTTCTGAAGGCATTGTTGACAGCTCTCACTATTAGGAAATTTCTTCTTAGTTCTGGGTTGCTTCTCTCCAGGGGTGGATTTCACATATTCTTACCACCGGTTTGCCCTGCACTCACACACTCACTTCATGCGTGCCTTCTGTGCATGTGCTCCACCTTTAAAATGTGGCTAAATAGGGCAGCATTACTCCAGGGCGGGTGGGTGGTGGGGTGGGTGGGTGCCACCCACAGTTTTTATTCCCGGTTCACACGAACCGGTATGAACCAGCTGAGTACCACCTCTGCTTCTCTCCTTGATTAGTTTTCAACCACTGTTTCACCATATTTTGTACCAGGGGTAGTCAACTTTTTATACCTACCGCCCACTTTTGTATCTCTGTTAGTAGTAAAATTTTCTAACCGCCCACTGGTTCCACAGTAATGTGCCATGTATCATCGTCTGCACATGCCTCTCGTGCATTGTGGATTGGATTGGGGGGGGGGCCCACTGGCTACCAGTTCTGCTTGTCCGTTTCAGCTGGGTGGTGTGGAGTAGATGCGCAAGCTATTCTGGGATGAGGCTCTTTTGTTTGCGGTCACACTATAGCACCGTTTCTTACTAAACGGAACTAAACTTATGCGCGGGCGATACAAATAGTATGTTTTCAGAAATTTAAATTGGGACGGGGAATTTTATGAAAACCTAATGAATTTTTTTTAAAATAATGCTATGATTTTTTTAAAAAAAGTCAATTACATTAAAAAAAAGGAAAGTGCTTCAGTATCGGACAAAAACCCTACCGCCCACCATGAAAGCTGGAACGCCCACTAATGGGCGGGAGGGACAAGGTTGACTACCACTGTTCTGTACTGTCTTCAGTGCAAAGTAAAGGTGAAATATCAAGGCTGACACCCTGGGTTATATAATCCTTAATACAGATTTTTTTTCCCCTCTGAAATGTTTAAGGAGATAATTCTTTTTACTTTCAGCTAGCTTGCCTATGTTTGGGTTGTAGGAATTGTAGTCAATACATGTGAAGGACACTGAATTACAGAAGATTGATACTGTATGTATGAATGACCTACCTAAAAACAAAGAATAGGTACATTTCCAATCTCTGATACAGTATTTGCAGAAGATGTTCCCAACGGGCTAATTTCATATTGATTTACAATCAACCTTTACAAATACATTTTGGATCCACTGCAATTGCCCTTCAGACTATGAATGTCATATCTGGAACAGTTGGCTGATCATTTCCATGAAGTCCCGTATCAAATAACAAATAAAAATAGGTTTTTCTATTACACTGAGCAGATATTGCCTGAACGTAAGGTATACAAATATTTTCAAATTATTTAGAAAGCTAATAAAAAAAACCCCTAAATGATTCTTTAACAGGTTTCAGTTGTATTGTATTTTGTTTATGATAAATGTTATATTTCTCTCATTTTGTACTTGATAGTATAATTAGCTCTAAGATCTAGAATTTGTGAAATAAATTTAGGGAATTATAAATTCCTGTTTTTCATTTGAACAGGATTATATTTCATAGCACCAAGTATTATGCTATATTATCATGTCAATTATACAGTGAGGTGCTTTGCCCATGAGTGAAAGAGAATTTCTTGAAGTTGTGAAGCAACTGAAAGTTGTTTATAGATTAGGATGGCCCTTTGGCCATGCCTGACAGGATCCTATCAGCTGTCCAATGACCACAGATGGGCTTTGAAGCAATTTTACTGAGTTTTTGAGTGATCATGGTTGCTTTTCAGCTTATTTTATTTCAACCTATTTTGCAAAGCACCAGAAGACAAGACAAGAAACAATGGCTGGAAAATAATCAAGGAGAGAAGCAATCTAGAACTAAGGAGAAGATTTCTAACAATGAGAGCAATTAATCAGTGGAATCTAGAACTAGGGACTTTGGAGACCTTCTAGTCTAACACCTGCTCAAGCAGAAGACCCTATACCATTCCAGACAAGTGGCTGTCCAGTCTCTTCTTAAAAGCCTCCAGTGATGTAGCATCCACAAGTTGCTTTCAGAAGTTGTGAATTCTTCACCACTAAAGGCTTTTAAGAAGAAACTTGTGTAGACTGGTATAGGGTCTTCTTCTTGTGTAGGTGTTGGTCTAGAACAGGGGTGCCAAACTTGTGGCCCATGATCTGGATTCATCATGCTCTGGCCATGCCCATCCCCAGTTTAGCGAAGGGGAAAAAAGTCACGATGCATCACACAATGACAACGTGACATCGCAAGTTTGACTCCCATGGTCTAGAAGATTTCCAAGGTCCATTCCAACTCTGTTATTCTGTTCTGTTCTAGTTTATGCACCAAATGATTTGTACAGTTTTAATAGATGGGTACTTACCGTATATACTCGAGTATAAGCCGAGTTTTTCAGCACATTTTTTGTGCTGAAAAACGTCCCCTCGGCTTATACTCGGGTCTATACGGCTTATACTCGAGTTTTGTTTTTTTTTAAGCCCCTCGGCTTATACTCGAGTATATACGGCTTATACTCGAGTTTTTTTTTTCTTTTTCACATTTTACGGACGGAAGCCCTGCCGGTGCAGTGAGAGGCGGGCGGGGAGCCGCCAGCCTTCTCAGCTGAGGGAGGGAGGGTTTCCCCAACCGGTAGGTGCCTCATTTCCCACCCTCGGCTTATACTCGAGTCCCCAGTTTACCCCAGTTTTTGGGGTAAAATTGGGGACCTCGGCTTATACTCGGATCGGCTTATATTCGAGTATATACGGTATTTAAAATGTACTGAATATATAGAAGTATTAACACATTTTAAAAGGGTTTTACTTGTATGAATATTGAAATGGTAATAATCCACATCTAGATCACCTACTATTTTGGAAGGCAAAAAGCCCAGCTTCTTCAACTGAGAGCATAGTTCCTGAAGACACTTGGTCAACTTCTCTAGACAAATGCAAGTTTTAGAGCTCAAAAATAGGATTGAGTCCCTATCATACCCTAGAGTATGATGAGCAAAATATTTCACTCCAGGAAGCAGGTTAAGATTGAAGAATTAATCATTATATACTACTTTTTACTCCAATGTAATATTAAATATATGAGATCTCTGTCTGCTGTAATGAAAATGTGAATCTGTAAAAATCTATATCAATATCAATATCGATAGTGATATCTATCTATCTATCTATCTATCTATCTATCTATCATCTATCTATCTATCTATCTATCTATCTATCTATCTATCTATCTATCTATCTATCTATCTATCTGGAGTGAAATTAGGAGAATCTAACTAGTTCTTTTGAAGAGTAAGCTGTCTATTTTTATCCAGTTATCAGTAACATAAAATCTCTAGTAAACATTGATGAATTCTATAGCAAATTACAAGATGTGATATGTATCTAGAAAGAATATTATAGGTAACTGTAAAGAAGACAAAATGTATTATCTGAAAGTGTAGAATCTGGATTCGATCTGGATTAGACAAACACAATACATGAATTAAATTAATATTATATTTCATTGGGAAGACAAAATATATACTTGGAAATCAATAGACAACATATATTTAATTTACATCAATTAAAGAAGGAGGAAGAGACTCCAACCAGGTATTTTTGAAGGTACAATTGTGGAAGAGTCCATGAATTCAAGGGACTTTCCAGCAAGCTATTATGATAACTAAGAAAATATGAAGGACAAAAGCTTTGACTAATTGGAAAAACATGACAATTGAATTTAATCTGTCAGGGTAATGAAGATTTAAAGCTGACCAGCCATTGTTAGGCTGTAAATCAAGATGATGAACTGAGGATGAGTCAACAGGGTTACTGCCTTTTTAAGAAGCTGTCTATATAAGGGAGGCCATTAGAGGGCATCTCTCTCTCTCTCCTCGTGTATTGCAACCCAGAACTAAGATCCATCTGCATTGTAGTTCTCAATGTAGAGTTGAAACATGATTGCTTGCTTGGTATGTGCCTACCATTTGTATGTCTGTATATAGAAGTCTTGTATTAATCACTATTTGTAAGACAAACTCTGTGTCCTGTTTCAATATTTCTCAAGGAAGGTAAAAAAAATTATCTAGAAAATGGACAAAAAAGAGGAAGACAAGATTTCCATAGCCAATAAAAATAATGTTGGGGACAGGGGACATCCTTGTCTCGTGCCAGCTTCTAATTTTATCTCTTCAGTTAATATTCCATTCACCTTCACTCTTGCACTACTCTTTTGGTACAATTTTGAAATAACATGTATAAACTTATTACCAAAGCCTAAAGCCTCCACAATTACTTTAATAGTTTCCCATTGTACAGAATCAAAAGCTTTAAAAATATCCAATGATACTATACCAATTTTATCACCATTATATTCAGCTACATCTATAATATTTAATACTCTTCTAACAATATCACTCATGTATCTACCCTTCACAAAACCTACTTGATTATAACTTATATATCTATCTATAAATCTATTTAATCTATTACTTATAATAGCAGTAAATATCTTTGCATCCTGATTAATTAAAGAAATGGGCCGATAGGACTCAATCCTTTCTAAATCTTTATCTGGTTTAGGAATTAGGATATCACCGTTCTATTCCATGACGAAGGTACTTCCCACCATGTAATATTCCATTGAATAATTTTTGCAGTCTTGGTATTATCAATTCTTTAAATTCTTTATAAAACTCAACAGGTAATCCATCCTCACCTGGAGCTTTCCTAATTTTAATTTTGTATTATTCCATTAATCTCATCTTGTGTTATATCTTCTTCCATCAATTCCTTATATGTTTGATCAATTTTCACCACATACTTTTCTAAATAGCTTTGCAATTTTCCCGATTAATTGGTTTCTTTGAATATAGATTCTGAAAAAGTTTCTAACCACTTCACATTTCTCTAATTTTTATAACATCTTATACCTCTATCATCTATCAAAACTCAATTTCTCTCTTCTCTCTTTTATCTTTCGCCATCTTTGCCAATAATTTAGAATTTCTATTACTAAATTCAAAAATTCCTATTTAAAAATCTCAAATTTCTTTTACTAACTCTGTATCTTCTTCTATCATTTTATTTCTTAACATATTAAGCTCCTGAAGAATTTTTTTCTTTAGTAAGCAAAAATTGATTTTCCAATTCTTTAATCTGATTTTTATCTCTTTCCATTTTAATTTTATAATTTTTATATTTCCTACTTGATAATTTGATACTCTCCCCTCTAAACACCGCTTTCATCGCATCCCAAACAATTTCAAATTTAACCTCCCCGTTATCATTTAATCTCCAACTTTCCTCCAATTTTTTAAGTATCCATTTTTTATCCTTTTCATTTTTATACAATTTCTCGTCATATCTCCAATAGCTTCTTTTTTTTCTCAAAATTAAAATCTAAGTCCACCATAACTTCTGCATGATCAGAATCTTTAAAAATTCCCACATCTACCTTATCCACATTGTTCAACAAATCTTTAGAAAGAAAAATATAATCAATTCTAGAATATGTATTGTATATCTTAGAGAAAAAAGTGTATACTCTCTCAATTCCTTTAACCTCTCTCCACACATCAACCACAAAAATGACAGAAAATGATAGAAAAAGATGAAGAATTAGAAGGATATAAAGGGTATAAGATAAATTTGTATGCGGATGATACTTTAATTATTTTGAAAAATGTAGAGAAAGATCTGAAAAAGATATATAAGCATTTGATAGAATTTGAGGAAATGACAGGATTGAAAGTAAATTGGTCAAAGTCAGAATTATTGATGGATAGTAATGGTAATGAGTCTGAGAATATGCAAGAGCAATTTGGGATAAGGATTAAAAACACATTGAAATATTTGGGTATAGTACTTTCACTTAAGGTTAAAGAATTGAAAAAACTTAATTATGATGTGGTGATTAACGAAATTGAGAAGAAGATAGATAAATATAAAATTTTAAAATTGTCTTGGTTTGGTAGAATTGCAATGTGTAAAATGATGTTGCTGCCTAAGTTCAACTTCTTATTCGAGATGCTACCACTAAATTTGACAGAGAAAGATATTGAAGGATATCAGAAAAAACTGGATAAATTTTGTAACGGTGGCAAAAGACCTAGATTAGTGAAGAAAATGTGGTATCAAAATCAAAAGGAAGGTGGATTAGGAATCCCCAAATTATTTAATTATTATTGTGCGTATGGTATCCGGATAGTGGTAAAAATATTAAAAGGTGAAGATAACTATTGGAGAGACTTAGAGTTAAAGGATATAGAGAAATTTGGATCAAGGTGGTTTTTAGATAAAGCAAATTTAAAATGTGTAAGTAGAAGTTATTGGTTAAAGGGATTAAGTAAAATGTGGAATAAATTTGTTAAAATTTTAATTCCGGATATAATCTTTTTGGGGGAGACAATTGGAATTTGGCCAATTAAAAATAATATAATACGCAATGAAGTGATTAAAGAGGAAAATATAGAAATTATTAGAGATTGGATAAAAGTTATGGAAAATGAAAGGAGGAATAAAGAAATTATTGAAAAATTAGGGTTAAGTTGGTTTGAAAAAATACAGATAGAAAATGGACAAAAACTAAGGGAAAATTATTCGATAAATAGATGTGAAACTGAATTTGAATATTTAGTATCTCGGATTATGAAAGATGAAATTGGGCTAAAGGGACTCGTTAGTAGGGTTTATAAGATTATAAATTCTGATGAAAAATTACAAAGAGTGATGAGGATAAATTGGGAAAAAGATCTTAATATTGAAATATCAGAGTCAGATTGGAATGTGAATTGGAAGAGTAGAATTATGAGAACTTTATCTATAAGGATTAAAGAGCACAATTATAAAGTTGTTTGGAAATGGTATTTGACTCCAGTAAGATTGTCACAAATGGATAAAAATCAGTAAAAATGTTGGAGATGTGAGATGGAATTGGGGACTTATGAACATATGTGGTATAATTGTGATAAGGTTAAAAAGTTTTGGCAACAATTGGAGAAAATGATATTTGAAATGATGGGGAAAGTAATAACATTGAGAGTGGAAACTATATTATTGTTGGTAATTAAGGAAATAGAATTAACAAAATATGAAAAAGAATTGATTAGAATTATGATTATAATAGGTAGAATTATAATAGCTAGATATTGGAAACTAGATGTGATTTTTAGAATAGAAGAGTGGAATTCTGAAATGTGGAAATTAGCTTTAAATGATAAAATGACATGTGATATTAAAATTAGAAGTGGTGTGTATAAAGAAGATATTTTTTGGAAGACTTGGAAACCATTTGTGGACTTTGCGCTTGGAACATTGGACGCTTCAGTACCTGTACCTCGAGAACGTGGATTTTGGCAATCATGAGGATATATCCGAAGACCCAAATCTTCCTTTTATGTATAGCACAAGGGTGTAATAATGTATTTTCTTTTTGTTTGTTTGTTGCAAAAAAAGTAATAAAAAAAAAAAAAAAAAGAGGAAGACAAGAAGAAGAATTTTAAAAAAAACACCAAAAAAGGTTTCAAGAAAAGAGAGAAATCAGAGGAATATTTATAATATTTTACTTTTTAAATTTAAATATTTAATTTTTCAATATTTAAAACAGCATTGTTGAAAAGTGACAATGAGATCTAATAAAGACCACTGAATTTAAGGAAAGATAGGAAGATATTCTGATCCATGAAGCCCATCAAAGACTGATAGAGACCTTGCTCTTACTGAATGTTCTCTATTTCCACAAAACCCTACTGCCTAGTAGGTACAACTTGCTATTTATGAAAGAAGGCATAAAGCAGGACCACAGAGGTATACATAATTTTAGGAAAAGAAGGAGGGCTTTGAATGGGAGCAGTTTTATATATTCTATGCAATAATAACTGTAGCTTATGGAGCAGTTAATCTGCTAAATAGACAAGATCAGAGCAGATTAAACATTCTATTGCAAAAATTGTCAAAAGATTCACTTTTTGTTCCCTGGCTTGTTAGCATTTCCTGAAGTGTAAGATCTAGCATTTCCAGTCAAAAGGCACTGTGTTATCATTGTCTTTTTTCCTTAACTCATTTATTTATTATTGTTTGTTATTTGTTATTTATTCATAACAAAAGAGGGGAGAAGATCACAAGAAAAGGTGGTAGGAAAGGTGGAAGGTTATGTTGAACAAACGCCTCATGAAATTATATGAATAAGGCAAACAGGTGTAGGAGATGAGCAGGCTGAGCCCGAGGGAAGGGTCAAATATGTCATCAGTCATGAGTCCTTTCGCACCCAGGAAAGATTTACTGTAAGACCAGCTCATCTTGAATTCCTTTGACTCTTATGTACCACCAGTTTGCTTTGGCCATTAGTAGTTCAGATCAGGGGTGAAATCTAAAAATTTTCCCTACTGGTTCTGTGGGTGTGGCTTAATTGGTGGGTGTGGCTTGGTGGTCAGGTGACTGGGTGGGTGTGGCCAATAACAATAAATAATAAAAATAATAAACAAAGTACCCAAAACAATAAGAGGTATCAAAAACCAACTTTCACACTTTAAACGCACACAACACAACACAACTTACTCACACACAATGTAAAAGCAGCTACACTTCACCCAAAATGGTCCCTGCAACAAGCAGGAACCTCACTCAGCCACAAGCAGCTCAAAAACCAACTTTCACACTTTACACACACACAACCCAACACAACTGACTCTCTCTCTCTCACACACGCACACAAAATGCCACATACAGCTTTGTAAGATTTTGTGTGTTTGTGTAGTTAGAGTGAAACACTACAGAAACACACCAAATCTCAGAAATCTGCACAAATATTTTATTTTATTATTTTATTTTATTTATATTTTTAGAGAAAAGCAGCTAAATTTAATACTTCCTTAAATTTAAATTACTATGTCTAAAAAAAAATTAAACTCCTAAAAGAACCCCAATTAACTATTTTTAAAGCTCCCCCCTTTTACTTACCCAATTCAACGGAAAAGGCAGGCAGATTCAGATGAGATGGATTGCAGGCAGGCAGATTCAGTTGCTAGCTGATGCAATTGATTGTAGCAGCCGAAGCAAGGTCGGAATAGCGAGCGAGACCGAAAGAAGCAGGAAGTTGCGAAGTAGGCAGGTGGGGACCAGGCGATTGGGTGGGCATGGGTGGGAGAGGGGGGGCAGGGATTTTTGCTACCAGTTCTCCGAACGATCCGCCCCCATCGCTACTGGATCACCCAATCCAGTCCGAACTGGGAGCATTTCATCCCTGGTTCAGATTCTTGTAGAGAGCTTAAGCTTGCAATAAATCTTTATACCCTTTTGAACTTCTTGGATTTCCTGATTTCCCTGACACAATTTTGCTTTAAAAACATGCTTTGGAATAACTTCCCACTTTCCTTTTCATTATTTAAATAAAATGTAGGCTTGCATTCTAAATCACCCTTTTATTGCTTTGAAGTACATTGCAAATGAGTGCCAGTGTTCCTTAATTGCTGGAAAACTTTGCCCAGCCTTTGGAATGTTGAAGCCACCAAATTAGGAAGTGGGACAAACAATTTGAATTTGGACAGATGTGCAATTGGCTATAGCAGACTGGGAAGAAGTACAGAAATATCATTTGATTTTATTTATTCGGAATATGAAATACAATTGTCTGGCTTGCTTGCTGTGAGGTTGTTATTATTTTTGCTTTGCAAAAACAACTAGTTCAAAGATATAATGGTTCTACTTGGCTATTTTACTCTATTATGTGTGCCCTATAAAACAGGGCACAGTGGTTCAGTGGTTAAAACACTGAGCTTGTCAGCTGGAATGCTGAAAGCCTGGGTCTGAGCTCTGTGCAACAGGGTGAGCGCCTGTTACTTGAATTAGAATAACAGAGTTGGAAAAAACCTTGTAGGTCATCTAATCCAACCTTCTGCTCATGCAGGAGACCCTGTACATTTCTGTACATTGGTGGCTGTTCAGTGGATGCTTTCTCTTCTTGAAAGCTTCCATTGATGGAGCACCCACAATTTATGAAGGCAATCTGTTCCACTGGTTGACTGTTCTCACTGTCAGGAAATTTCTCCTTGTTTCTAGGTTGAATCTCTCCTTGATCAGTTTCCATTCATTATTCCTTGTCTGGCCTTCAGGTGTTTTGGAAAATAGGTTGATGCCCTCCTCTCTGTCAAAGCCCTCAAATATTGGAACACTGCTATCTTGTCAACCCTGGTCCTTCTCTTCACTAGACTAGCCATGCCCAGTTCTTCCAACCATTCTTCCTGTTTTAGCCTCCAGTCCCCTGTTCATCTTTGTTGCTCTTCTCTGCACTCTTTCTAGAGTCTCAACTTCTTTTTTATAGTATGGTGACCAAAACTGGATGCAGTATTCTATGTGTGGTCTTACTAAGGCTTTATAGAGTGGTATTAGTTACTACTTATGAGCCATGGTGACGCAGTAGTTAGAGTGCAATACTGTAGGATGCGTCTGCTGACTAGCAGCTGCCTGCAAGGTGGCAGTTCAAATCTCACCAGGCTCAAGGTTGACTCATCCTTCTGAAGTGGGTAAAATGAGGACCGAAATTGTTGATGGCAATATGCTGACTCTGTAATCTGCTTAGAGGGGGCTGTAAAGCACTGTAAAGTGGTATATAAGTGCTATTGCTGTAAATGTACAGCTCCTGCTCACCAAGCAGTTCAAAATCATGCAAATGCAAGTAGATTACTAGATACCACTTTGGTGGGAAGGTAACGGCATTCTTTGAGCCTTTGGCATATAACCATGCTGGCCACATGACCATAGAAAATATCTTCAGATAACGCTGGCTCCCTTGGCCAAGAAATGGAGATAAACACTATGCCCTAGAATCAGATATGACTGATAGGAAAACCTTTATCTTTACCCTAACCTACATTCACGAAAGCACCTATTAATTAAGAAGTACCCTTTCCTGTAACAATCTTTCATGCACATAAAAGTCTTCCAAATCAAATGTCTTTTATAACTTGCATGAATGACCTCAAATGATCCCATTGTACAAAAGTATCAATTTCCCCCCCAAGCAGATCAATAAATAAAGCTTTGTTTAAAATGAGTGGAACAACTGTCCAGTGTCAGCTACCTGACACTGACATGAAATGCAGTTGGCAGATGAGGAAGCAGAGTTGTTAGCTTGACAAGCCAAACGGCACTCTCTTTAGTCTTGTCAAAATTTCAAGACTGAAAAGTTGGCCAGCAAAGTCTTTGCAATAATATGTAGAAGGCAAAGTGTTACCTCCACAGTTCATTATAGGGAATGTTTATATTTACAGTGAGTTACTATATTGTGTAGTGGGCTTCAGTAGGCAAGAAGCAGACCAGCATAGCTATAACAGTATTTATTGACTCAGAATTGGAACTGAGGAACAGCAGGCAAATGCCTGTAATTTATATTCTAGGCCCGTGGTGGCACGCATAGCCATATCAGTGGGCATGCGAGCTCAGCTCTGGTGGCACATGCGTGTGCCAGCCAACTGATTTTCAGGCCTTCTGGGCCCACCGGAAAGAGGTTGTTTCCTTCCTCCAGAGGGCCTGGGGTGGGGAGGCCCATTTTTTCTCTCTCACCTGGTTCCAAAGCCTCTCTATGAGTCTGGGGAGGGTGAAATTGGCCTTTCCCACCCACTGAAGCCCTCTGGAGGCCAGAAACATTGCTCCCAGAAGCACGAAGCTGAAGCCTGAAGATGACGAATGAGACTTCGTCGAAACGTTGCCAAGACACTTCCAATTTTACACGGGAGAAAACCCGAATAACCAAAGACCTACATACAAACACCCGCGAAAACCTCAGAAAATATATATATATAAACCACAACTAATATATATATATATATATATATATATATATATATATATATATATATATATATATATATATATATATATATATATATATATATATATATATATATATATATATATTCAATACAATAGCACACTATCTTATGACTACAAAGTGACTAAGAACTGGAATGTCAATTTTCAGCTAAAAGAAAAAAAATCATTACAATAAGATGGTCAAGAAAAACGGCAGGTTAGGAAACAGGATAAAAAAATATTTATTTGTTATTTATTAAATTTGCTCTTAGTTTAGCAGTCTTAGTTTATTTTAGTTTAAAATAAAACAGAAATATTATTTCTACAGAAGAGTTGCTGCATAGATTACAGTAATATAAATAATATGCATTGTGCTAAAAGAACCAGCTAAATAACTAAAGAATTATTTTTCTAGCCATAAAAGTTCAGAATTTGCCTCTTTTTTAAAAGAAAAATCTAGTTAAATAATTCTAGCAGTATAATTTCATAAAGTTAATCTCCATGCTGGGGAGACCTTAGATTTAAATAAGCCATTTTGGGATCTGTTTCTGTTATCTCCCTCCCCTATTTGCAGACATTATTAAATATATTTAAAAACCAACGAGTGGAAAATAAGGTCACATGGAATAACAAGCATTACAATAACAATCTAAGAATACTTAGACCCTCCACTATCTCTATATTTGAAAAATATAGAAAAACGAAGGAAAAAACATGATACATATAAATGTACAGTATGTATAGAAGCTTTGTTGTGACAGAAATCTGATACAGGTAGTCCTTGACTTATGACCACAATTGAGCCCAAAATTTATGTTGTTGGGTAAGAAAAATTTGTTAAGTGAGTCTTTCCCCTTTTCTTACCATGTGTGTTAAGTGAATCACTGCAGTTGTTAAATGAGTAACATGATTGTTAAGTGAATCTGGCTTTCCCGTTGACTTTGTGTCGAGCCCAGCTCCGGCTCAACACATGACGCTACAGGGATATGGATCATGGGAGCAACCCCTGATCAAAGATCCAAAGGGATGACATAACAAGGACTTGTTTGAGGGCTGCAGGGATCTACGTTTGGCAAACATGAGAAAAGAATCAGTACACTGGTGACTGGGATAGAGGGAGATGAGGGCTGGGTGTTAGGAAGAGCTGCTTTAGTTCCGGGATTTAGCAGATGACGTGGCAGCTGAGGCCATCAGACGAGGAGGGAGAGAGCGGCCGGGCATCCAATCAATGGAGCAGTTCAGCCAGGGGGGCAGGGAATGGGCAGTGCGGGATGTTTAAAAGGGGCTAAGAGGCAGAAGCTCTCAGAGCTGACTTTATACAGAGAGACCTCAACTTTTACTGAGACCCGGTTTGTAGCAGACCCAATAAACGAAGTCACTATCGGAAAGAAAACCAAGTTGGCTTGTTTCTTCTCACAGCATCTGACACAACTGTGGCTGAGCTAGCCGAGACTTTGCTTGTCAGAAGGTTGCAAAAGGGGATCAATAAATACTGCATAAATATTATTATTATTATTTTATTATTATTTATTCACATTTTTATACCGCCCTTATCCGAAGACTCAGGGTGGTGTACAGCAAGTAAAACGACAATAATCCAAAACCATTTAAAATATCATAACAAAGTTAAAAATCAAATTAGACTGCTGTATACTTAAAACTATTAGGTAAAAATACAAAAGATAAAAAAAACCCTGTTAAGAAACCCGCTAAAATCCCCAAATATTAAAATCAATCAATCAGGCCAGCCCCGCTTGGTGAAAAAAGAAAGTCTTGAGCTCGCGTTTAAAGGTCCTAAGATCAGGGAGAAGATGGAGTCCCACCGGCAGCTCGTTCCACAGAGCCGGGGCCCCCACAGAGGACGCTCTTCCCCTGGGGGCCGCCAGCCGACATTGGTTGGCTGACGGCACCCTAAGGAGGCCCTTCCTGTGAGAGCGCACTGGACGCACCGGACAATGGGAGGGAACTGGCGGCAGCAGGCGGTCCCGTAAATATCCCAGTCCGATGCCATGGAGCGCTTTAAAGGTGATAACCAACACCTTGAAGTGCACCCGGAAGACCACCGGCAACCAATGCAGCCCGCGCAGGAGAGGTGTTACATGGGAGCTACGAGGAGCTCCCTCAATCCCCCATGCGACCGCATTCTGTACCAGTTGGAGCCTCCGGATGCTATTCAAGGGGAGCCCCATGTAGAGAGCATTGCAGTAATCCAGGCGGGAAGTGACGAGAGCATGAGTGACTGTGCATAACGAGTCCCGGTCCAGGAAAGGGCGCAATTGGCGAATCAAGCGGACCTGATAAAAAGCTCCCCTGGTGACGGCCGTCAAATGGTCTTCTAAAGACAGCCTTGCATCCAGGAGAACGCCTAAATTGCGCACCGATTCCCTGGGGGCCAGTGATATGAACCACTTGTCAAGTATTCAAACCGTGATTATGCTGCAACGGTCATATGTATATGTGAAAATGATCATAAGTCATTTTTTCCAGTGCCGTTGTAATTTCAAGCAGTCACTACATGAACTGTTGTAAGTCGGGGACTATCTGTATTCATAGTTAAACAATTCTGGAGAGTGATTGCCTGGCCTGCTCATGTTGCAGGGACTGAAAGCAAATGAAGGTTCACTGATTGCAATTAGCTAATCTTCTGAGATTTTGCTCAGGCAGGATAAGCAAATGAACCTAAGATAGCAACATGAAATACACTCAGAGTAAGAATCATAATCATCATCATGCAAATCAATGTGATCAACCAGAGGTGTCAAGCATAATGTGGTCGGATTTGGCCTGTGAGACTGTCCTGGAAAATATAAGAGGCTGGCCTGTGTTGCTTTGGCTCAGTCTACCCAATGCGAAGAGGAAACATTAGGCCAGTGTGGCTTCAGCCCAATCTACCCAACACAAAGAGGAAACTTCGGGCCAGCGTGACTTCGGCCTGGTCTACCCAATTTGAAGAAGAAACATGCCAACAACTTGGGGACTGGTGTCAAGCTGGCCATGCCCACCCAGTTGGCCACTCCCACCCAATCAGCCATGCCCAGTGAGTGGCATGAAACTGGCCACGCCCACCCAGTTGGTCACACCCACCCAGTCAGCCATGCCCCCTGGCCCCCCAAGGTCAACTACAACCATGAAGCAGCCCTCAATGAAATTGAGTTCGACACCCCTGTGATAGAGAATGAAATTCCAAATGGAATGAATATAATAAAAGGGAATTTAGGATGAGAATTATTAAACAATAAAAGGTAGTAGTAGTACAAAGTACAATATTATCTCATTCTCTTGCCTGACCAATAAACGGACCCATGATAGAATTGAATACCTGTGATTCTTCTCTGCAGTTGTAGGATTCTAGATATGAGAGACAATTTAGATCGGGGTAGTCAACCTTTTTATACCTACCGCCCACTTTTGTATCTCTGTTAGTAGTAAAATTTTCTAAGTGCCCACCGGTTCCACAGTAATGCGCCATGTATCATCGTCTGCACCTGCCTCTTGAGCATCGTGGATTGGATTGTGGGGGGCACTGGCTACCAGCTCTGCTTGTCCGTTACAGCTGGGTGGTGTCGGGGGAGATTCGCGAGCTATTCTGGGAGGAGGCTCTTTTGTTTGCGGTCGCACTATAGCGCCATTTAGTTTCACTTACGTAACATGAACTAAACTTATTTCAGAATTTAAATTGTCACGGGGAATTTTATGAAAACGTAATGAAAATGTTTTTAAATAATGCTATGAATTTTTTTAAAAAAGACAATTAAATTAAAAAAAAGGAAAGTGCTTCAGTAATGGACAAAACCCTTACTGTCCATCATGAAAGCTGGAACACCCACTAGTGGGCGGTAAGGACCAGGTTGACTACCACTGATTTAAATTATCACAATCCGGAAAAGGAATTCAAGTTGCTTAGTAAAGGAATTAAAATTAATATATCCCTGACAAAGGGCTGCCCAAGTTGAACACATCTAATGAAGAGAAGCATCATCACCTCTTTGAGTATCTGATTTAATTGACAAGCTGTTGTTTGGTTGAAGAAGCTTTTCCTAGCATCTAACTTGAAATTGGCTCTCTATGAGTTAAACCCACCAGGACTTGTTCTTTTAATCTTTCCTCATAGTTCCTAATTTCTACTTTCAGAATAACAGACTTGGAAGGGACCTTGGAGATTTTCTAGTCCAACCCTATACCATTTCAGACAAATGGCTGTCCAATCTCTTCTTTAAAACCTTCACTGTTGAAGCACCCTCAATTTCTGAAGGCAAATTTCTCCACGGATTAATTGTTCTAACTGTCAGAAAATTTCCCTTCAGTTCTAGATTGTTTCTCTCCTTGATTAGTTTCCATCCATTGCTTCTTGTCCTGACTTCAGGTGCTTTGGAAAATAGGTTGATACCCCTCTTCACTGTGGCATCCCCTTAGAAATTTATTTATTTATTTATTTATTCATTTATTCATTTATTCATTCATTTATTCATTCATTCATTCATTCATTCATTCATTCATTCATTCATTTGTCAAACAGGTACCAGATAGCAGGTATAAATACGAATGGGGACATGAATGAAGGAAATGAATACAGATAAATGGGGACAGTAGGACAGGGACACGAGGCATGCTGATGCGCTTATGCATGCCCCCTTTACAGACCTCTTAGGAATGGGGTGACGTCCACAGTAGGCAGTTTAAGGTTGAAGATCTGAGGGTTTGAAGAAGTAATAAAGGAGTCAGGTAAAGCATTCCAGGCATTGACCACGGTATTGCTGAATTGGATTGGAATTGAATTGGAATGAAATTGGAAGACTATCATGTCACCCCCTGGTCCTTCCTGCATGCTTTCCTTGGAAACCACACTGGTTTAAATCCTTCTTGAAGTGTGCAGCCCAGAATTGGACACAATAATCTAAGTCAGGGGTCTCCAACCTTGGCAACTTTAAGACTTGTGGACTTCAAAGCCCAGTATTCCTCAGCCAGCTTTGTTGGCTGAGGAACTCTGGGCGTTGAAGTCCACAAGTCTTAAAGTTGCCAAGGTTGGAGACCCCTGCTCTAAATGGACTTACACAGAATCCCAGGAATGGATCCAAACTGCAATTAATCTTACATACATTTAGCTGGTATTAATTGGAAGTTATTTTTAAGTAGACATTTGTAAGATTGCATTTCAGCATCGAAATTCTTCTGTGCATTGTCCTGTAAAGGGGGAATAATTGCTTTTTATCCTTGCACAGAAGGAGGTGAGAAATGCCATATTTCACCACAAGTAACAATTGTCTCTGTCTCTGCAGAGGGCTGCCCTCCCTTTCTGTAGAAGTAGGCATCCTGTCACCCGTCATCAAAATGGGTATTCTGATCTTTTAGGGAAAGAAGAATATTTAAGCCTGAGTTTATATATCACTTAATCCATCAGCCGGATTGCAGAGTAAGCTAGACAAATGCAAGGTCACAGATGCTAAGATGCCATGTTAAATAAACATTGTACAATGGAATGAATTCCCTTCCACTCAGATAAACAGCTTCCATAATCCATTATGATTTAATGCTCTATTACTATTCCTGTGTCATTAAGTTCATGCAGTGAGAGTTGATTACATATTTGATGATGTGGGGCTGCCAGTTTCAGAATGAATCCAGAGGGTCACATGCCAAAGGAATATTTATCACCACTTGGCTCACAATTTGGTACCGTTTTATTTATTTATATTTTTTTTCCTAGCTTGTAATTTCATCTATCTCACAAAAGAAGCTATCATTTTGTTCCCAAAGCTGAATTCTACAAAAGTTATTACCAATAATGTAATACACTGAGTAAAGGTAAAGTAGTCGTTCCCGACTCTAGGGGGCGGTGCTCATCTCCATTTCAAAGCCAAAGAGCCAGCACTGTCCAAAGATGTCTCCATGGTCATGTGGCCAGCATGACTAAACCCCAAAGGCGCACGAAACGCTGTTACCTTTCCACCAAATGTGGTCCCTATTTTTCTACTTGCATTTTTTAAATGCTTTCAAACTACTATGTAGTTTGAAAGCGGGGCGGGGGGCGGGTACACTGAATTATGGGTGTGGACATGCGCATGTGTGACACACACACACACCCCGTGCTCCCCCCACTTTTGGGACACAACAGCAAAAAGGTTAGCCATCACTGGGTTATAGCATGCTGTCGGATTTTTTTTCCCTACATTTTATTACAGATGTCTGAATTTAAGAACTACCCTGAATATCCGAAAACTGACAAGTTAGTCATGAATTAGGTTGGTTTGGCTATATTGACCTAGCAAAATTCTCCAGAATCTCCAAGTTATGATCATCATTTTATTTTGCATAAGGAGGAAATAATTATTATTATGCATAATAAGGAGGAAAAGAAGCCTACATTATTAGCTAACTTTTTAAACGTGATATTCTTGATGCTTAGGTCATTCTAACTCAAGTAATTAGTTTAAATATGAAAACAGTAAGTGTGGTTGTGTGAGTGCACATATGTAGAGAATGACAGCGAGGCAAGAGGGTTATTTTAGGAGTGAACAGTTAGAAGGTTGTTTTAGATGTGTGAAAATAGCTGCAGGGAGGTGAATGAACAGAATATAACATCAAATTTGAAATTAATACACATCCCATGGTTATCTTGAAACTAATATCTGAGAAACGCACCTGTATACACTTCCCTCCTGAGAAATTCTTTGTTATTTTCTCTCCTCCTTTGATGATTTTTTAAAAACAACAACAAATGCTTTGAGAACTGTTAGGGGGGAAAAAAAGAAGAACTTATTTGCTCAGCAATCGTTTATTTAGGAATATCCTGGTGGGTCCGTGTTGATGAACTACATTAATCTCAGATTGCAACTACTGGAGTCGGTGTGTAAGCCTCAGAATATCCTCCAAGGAGAAATGTTAAAGCTGTTCATCACAAGAAGGTTAAAAGAAAATAACACATTTTTTTTTAAAAAAAACCTCCTCTGAAATATTGTTGTTTCCTGTTCATTATCAGAATTGTTTCCTATATAAAAATAAAACACGGAGTACTTTATAACTTCATTCCTTTTTGAATATGTAAAAGTTCAAATCTCTTGAATTTCTTCACTTAATTCTGTTATTCCAAAGGTCATGTTGACAGTGAAATGTTATGGGGTGATTCTACACACTCTCATACATCACTTGAACTGGATATTACTTTGCCAAAGGTCAACAAAGCATGAAAACTGCTCTGCATTTGTTGAGCATATTTCTAAATGAGAAAGTAACACCGCTTCTTGATCCCATTTTATAGCTCTCTAATAAGGTCAGCCTATTGTCAGAGCTATGAATATGCAGATTTGATATTTTGTTTCGTTTAAAGTAAAACATTCAGGATGGTCATGGGCATCATGTATACAGAATTTCCACTCAGAACAAAGTCATAGTTGGATGAAGAGATGATCAGAGCATTGTCTTTTAACCAGTTAACATACTTATAACAAGACCTGTCCTCTAGAGTTACTTAAGTATTTTAAATACATTTAAGTAAGAGCCGTGATGGAATCTCTCTTTGATCAGTTTCCATCCATTATTCCTTGTCTGGCCTTTAGGTGCTTTTGAAAATAACTTGACCCCCTCCTCTCTGTCAAAGCCCCTCAAATATTGGAACACTGCTATCATGTCACCCCTGGTCCTTCTCTTCACTAGACTAGCCATGCCCAGTTCTTTCAACGATTCTTCATATGTTTTAGCCTCCAGTCCCCTGTTCATCTTTGTTACTCTTCTCTGCACTCTTTCTCGCATCTCAACTTCTTTTTTATAGTGTGGTGACCAAAACTGGATGCAGTATTCTATGTGTGGTCTTACTAAGGCTTTATAAAATGGTATATGAGCCATGGTGACACAATAGTTAGCATGCAGTACTGCAGGGTACTTCTATTAAATTATTTTAATTTAATATTTTAGTTTAACTTAATTTTAATTGAATTTTAAATTGTATTAATCTATTTATAATTTTATATTTTAGGGTTTTATATCAGTCTTTTGACCGTTTTAGTTTTAAATTGGCCGGTTAAATATTTCATTTTAAATGTATTTTAAATTTATTGTGTACCTATGTGTTTTAATAAGGCTGTACACCGCCCTGAGTCCTTCGGGAGAAGGGCGGTCTAGAAATCTAATAAATAAATAAATAAATAAATAAATAAATTTTGCCTGCCAGCTGCCTGCAACTTGGCAATTCAAATCTCACGAGGCTCAAGGTTGACTCAGCCTTCCATCCTTTTGAGGTCAGTAAAATGACAACTACATCTGATTTAATTTGGCCATGTCAATGATATTAGGAATGGTTAGTGGACCAAGAAGAAGGGGAAAGCAAAGAACACGCTGGCTTGATAACCTCAAATCTGATAAAAGTTGAATATCCAGCAATTGAAACAAACTGTGCCTGATAGGGTAGCATGGAGAGCACTGCTTATAAAGTCACCATGAGTCAGACATGACTAAATGGTTAAAACAAGAGAAAGTATCAAGATGCCTGGTGACGTTCAGGGGTGTCAAACTCGCGTTGTCACAGCGTCATCACGTGGCATATCATGACTTTTTCCCCCTTCGCTAAACCGGGCGTGGGCATGGCCAGCACATGACACATCTGGCCCACAAGCTACGAGTTTGACAGCCCTGGTATAATGTCATGGGCCTCTCCCTCCCACCTCTTCTAGCTTCTCATTTTTTCCCAAGAGAAAACATTAGGTGCAACCACTGCCAACAGAATTTAATTTTCTAAGAACAGTGATATCCAGCATATGTTGGGGGGGGGGGGAAGATGCTTGAGCTAGTCCATTAGCTGTGCAGCACACATGCTGTATCCATCTTTTTCTTGCAAGTCTGGAGGGAGGTGAAACAAAGAAAGAGAAAGAGAAAGACAGATGGGACTGGGAAGCTTAGTAAACCCCAGGAAATATGTCTTTGGGTATTCCATATGTACTACATTGCCTAGTCCTGGTAAACACTCAAGCACATGGGAACTGGAGCTGCTTTTATATACTGATGGGAATGTTCATGGAATGACAAACATATTTGCAATCCCCTAATGTGAGGAGCCTCCATAAGCTTCCTTTCCTTCAGTATTATTATATGTGCGGACGCTTTCCTAGTTATTTATTGCTTTCTTTGGCAAGAATAATGATCATTTGCCTCCAATTCCGCATTAACTGCAGGAGCTAATTATAATATGGCTATATGCAATTCCGTCTCATTAAGAACATTAAAGTTATGGCCCGAGTTAATAAAAGGGGAGAAAATTCACGGTGAAGAGCAAAACTTGCAACAATCACTTCACAGATTAGATACAAAAGGTGAAGTCTGGAGACCTTTAAGTTATTAAATTTGCCTCAGTACACTTGGTCTGGTTGACAGCCAGGGTTCATTTCAAAAGATTCATTATATCTTCAATTCTTCGCCAAAAGTTCATAATAGACTTGGAAGTGTTTTGTTTCCCAAAGCCTTTTCAGGTTTTGCTTTTACTTAATTAATTTGGCATAGTTTTACTTTGTGGGGGGACTTAATCTGATACAACTTTGTCAAAAAATACCTCAATAATTCTGGAAAGTTTCCATGCAAATGTAAAATTTCCAGCTCATCACTAAATACTTTCATAAGAAGATGAACTTATTATTAATTATTTCCAAATTGCCATTTTGTGCATAGTTGCTGAATAGTCATATTTTCTGACAATAGTATGGCTTCTGCTTTAAGCATATTAATATAGGCCAGTGATTAAAATGTCTGAATGGATGAAGATCTATATTAAAATCCCATGAAACTCTCAGATATCTAATGTTCATCAAAACTTTGTAGTGAGGTTAAACAGAGCATTGAAAGTAGGAATCAATAAACCAACATTGGTCTTTTGCAATTATGTTTATGCTTTTAGGGAGATTTGTGGTTTGGCAAATTGTCTTGCTAGTTTTAAAACACTGAAAATCAGTAAAAAAATTTGCCAGAAAATGTGCGATGGGATATCGAAGAAGTTCCTTAGAAGCAAATAACTTTGTGTCGCCATAAAAAACCCATTATTTATCATATTCCTTCAGATGGGGTTCATTCCAGCCTCCAATTTAACATCCATCAAAACTTTGAAATTTCATAAGGCGTTCACTTTATCATGGATATATTGCCCTAATTATATTATATTGTAAAATAATTATATTGAATTCTATGTATAGTGCAATATTGATGCAGTATCAGAGATTTTCAATTCAGTTACAGAGAATGTTTGTTTTTGTTTTATTTTTATAGTTTTCTTATGTATAATGTACACTGAATATGACATTTAATTTTATTGTACGAGATGCAATGACAATAAAGAAGTACTACTACTACTACTACTACAACAACAACTACTACTACTACTGCTACTACTACTTATGGGTTCTTTTTCAACATTTTTGGATAAAAAAAAACTTTTAGGATTATGGGAAGAGACCACAGAGTCAGGTAAAGTATTCCAAGCACTGATGATTCTGTTACAGAAGTCATATTTTCTGCAATCTAGATTAAAGCGGTTGACATTTAGTTTAAATCTATTAGTTGCTCTAGTATTATTGCAATTAAAGCTGAAGTAGTCTTGAACAGGGAGGACATTACAATAGATGATTCTGTGAGTTAAACTTAGGTCTTGTCGAAGGCGACGGAGTTCCAAGTTTTCTAAGCCTAGGATTTCAAGTCTGGTGGGATAAGGTATTTTATTGTTTTCAGAGGAATGGAGAACTCTTCTTGTAAAATATTTCTGGACACGTTCAATTGTATTGATGTCAGAGATGTGGTGAGGGTTCCAAACTGGCAAGCTGTATTTTAAGGGTACTTCTATGTCTGAGGGTTCTGGTGTTTTCTGATTTAGTTGTTTCCTTGCCATTGTTTTTGTTTTTGTTTCATTACTCACACAGAAAAAAAGAAAAAGAAAGAAAAGAAAAGAAAAGAGAAAAAAAAGAAAAGCGCCAAACTTAGAGAGCATCAAGGACACCACATTTCAACCCTGGGCTACAAATGTTTTCCTTTATTGGTACTCTTATTTCGCTCCAGTTACGTTCATGTAGTAACGGTCCCTATTTAAGGACTCTAGACATATGTTCATTTATCTGATGGTGATGAAATTTCTAGACAGGGAGAATGGTTTCTACATGCTCCTCCTTACAATATTTTTTCAGTACTTTTCAGCACTCAAAAGTATCCTCCCACTTTTCTGACATCTTCTTTCATTAAACATCATATCATTCATTAAGTCTGGATACTTATTTATTCATCAACTTTTAAAATACCATTTTATATCTTTTTTTAAAGATCCTATTATACTCATTGCTTTTCTGTTATACAGTATACAGTATATATAGAGAGATGTATGCAACAGTTCTTCTACTGTATATTTTAATGAATCTGACCCTATGGCTGTAAAAAACTGATTTAATTTGATTGCAGTAAAATGTATTGTGATATTCAAAAAATTAAAGAAGGATGAAAGTGTTCTCCTAGCTCACATATGAATAATAGAAAATAAGTGAAATTGTTGACTGACAAGTGAAATTCAGACAAACAATATAATTATTTTACTTAATTTTTGAGTGTATGC